>NW_026046034.1:0-52324 GCF_023898315.1 Schistocerca nitens
CGAAACGAAACGAAGAAAAAGAAGAAGGAGAAGCAATCACCGGAAAACGAGACAGGGGAAAAACGGAGAGGCGCTGTCTAGAGCAACGGAACGTTCCCGTGCATTGCAGCCGCACTGACATGCGTTTACGGCGCGGCTGCAAGTGTCGGCCGTGGTGACGGCTGAATTGCATTGCCTTCCCGGATGCAACGTTCGCCCGATATGGCTCGGAGGAAGAATCTATGAGAGAGTGCCTTGCCCTTGCCGTTTCGTGTGCGGTGTAGCGAATGATGTGTGTGTGTGTGTGTGTGTGTGTGTGTGTGTGTGTAGTGGGGAATGGATGGTCGATAGCTGCCGTCACGGTCGAGATAACGCAGTCAAAGGTGTCGCGAAAAAGTGTGTTAGCCGTGGTTGGTTTGTGTGTTTGTTTTGTTTGTAAAGAGAAGGGACGAGAGAAAGAAGGTAGGTGGAGAGTGCGTTGCGTGTTGCGAACTGCGTCCGTGAATACGGCAGTATTTGGTGGTGGGCGTGCCCTTGCAGGTGGCCCGGAAGGCGTGTTCGTTTCGCGGTAGTGTGGACGGGTGAGGGGCACGCGTAACGCTGCGCTGCTGGCATATTCGGGAGATGGGAGGGGGCGAAAGGAGAAAGGAGACGCGGAGGGCGCGTGTGGGTGGTTCGCGCTGCGCTCGGCGGTTGTGTTTGTTTGTGCAACAAATGTGTTGCCGGGAGGGGGACCGTTGTTGTGGTGGTTGCGGTTGTAGCCTCCGACGCGGCTGGCAGTGAACAACGTGAGACGACGGATGCGTGGCTGGGGCGGCGCATGTCGCCGGTGCCATGCCTTTAGAGCCGCGTGGTCGGGGTGTGCGCACCGCGTGTCGTGTTGCGAGACATCACATGTGCTGCTGCGCACCGGTGGCGTGGCGTGGCGTGGCGTGGGGGCGAGGAGAGCGAGCCGCGCCAGTACCGCGCGGTGTGCTTGTGCGCCGGAGAATGGCACACTGCGCCTGCCCGTTGAGGAGGCTGATGGCCGTGGTGTGGTGGAAATGGAGCGCGTCGGACGTGTACCAATGAGAAAGAGAAACAAAGCAAGCAACCACGAACGAAAGGTGGAGGGAGGCATTGTGTCACATGTGGCGGTGGGGAAAAACGAAAAAAAAAACAAAAAACAAAAAACAAAACAAACAAAGACGTTAAGAAAGAGGAGAAACAACAAAGACAATGAGTCGTGCGTTCGCGAGGGGGGTGGGTGTGCGTGCGTAACGCCGGTACGCGCAGTGCGGAGCCCAACGGCTGTGTCGTCGGCCGAATGGGTGCGGGAATAGAGGCCGCGTCGGCACGGAGAAGGAAGCAAGAAGGAAGGACGCACGCGCGCTGCGGCGTTGGCGCGGTTTGCGGCTGGCGCCTTTGGTGGCAACGGCCAGGACAAGCAGCGGTGTATGGTGTTGTGCGGGGCGGACAGGGGCGGCGGTGGTGGACGGGGAGGAGGCGGTGGCGTGTGTGGTACGGCGAAAACGGGACGGACGGCCGGCGGATGTTGAGAGGCGCCGCCCGCGCACGCACGCAGACACACAGAAGGGAAGAGCGAGAAAGGAACAAATGGAGGGGGCGAATGTGGAGGTGCGGGGAGGGGGAGGCGGTGGTGTTTGTGGGCATGTGGTGGGAGAGAAGGGCGGGGGCGGAAGGACAGAGGCGCGAGGCGACAGCCTGTGCTTGTTGCTTGCTTGCGTCTTTTTGTTTTTTTATTTTGTTTTTATCCTTTGGTCGCCTTGGAGCCTGTCGGTCCCGTCCGTGTGTGGCCACGCTGTGGGTGCGTGTATGTTTGTACGTTTCGTTTTTTGTCTTCTTCTGCAGCAGAGGCGGCCAGCAAATGAGTGCGGTTGGATGGATGGGCGGCCACGGCACGGCACCGCACCTGTGCCCAAGGAGGAGACGCTGGCGGCGGGCCACCCTCGGATGCGGCCGGCCGGGGCTGTGTGCGCCGCTGCAACAACAACGAGTAAACAAGACGAAGACGAAGCGGATGGCTGGTGAGTGCATTTCGGCGGTAGACGAGGCAGTGTGTGATGTGGCGTTGTGACGGGGGGGTTTGCTCACGCGGCCTCGTTGTGTTGATGCGCAGGAAGACGAGATGCGGGCAGACGCGTACAGAGAGACGAGCCCGGTCTGCAGCAGGATGTGCGGCGCGCCGAGTGCAGAGCAGCGCGCGCCGGCTGGGCTGGGTTCGGCTGGGCCCGCCCGGCGGCGGGCCGCGCTGTTGTCGCGGACGTGAGCGCCCCCTGGCGGGTGGTCGGAGGCGGCGCGGTGGACGTGTGGCTGGTTGGCAGTGCACATTGCGAGTGGCTGGCTGGCTGGCTGGCTGGCTGGCTGGCGGGCGGGCGGTCGGTCGGCGGCGGCGGCGAGAAGAGAGAGGAGGTATGTGTTGCGGGCGCCTTTGCTGCGCTGCGTCGTTGCGTGCCTGGGCGTGCGCCTGTCGACTGTGTGTGACTGTGTTGGGCGTTGTGCCACCCACGTACGTGTGCTCGGCCGAAGGCAGGCGTCGGAAAGAAGAGGGCGAAGGGCAGGAAAGTGGGTCGGTGTGCGTGCGTAGCCCGTGATGTGATGATGTCACGTCACGTCATGTGTTTGCGAAGCGGCTGCCGAGAGGTGTGTGGTAGCGAGCGGGAATGTGCGTTTGGTGGTTGCGGCGTGAGGTGAGGGTGGGAGAATATTGGGGCGGGCGGGCGGGCGGGCGGGCCGTTGTTGGTGGTTCCTCCTGTGGTTGTTTGTGCAGCTTTGATGGCAACGTGGAAGGACGCCGGTTTCGTGCCTTGCGTGTGGTTGTCGACGGTGACTGGTTGGGGTGTGCGCCGATGCACGTGCCATGTCGTTAGTATGTTTGGGTCGTGAGTGTTGTTTTTGGCTGTGTTGTTGTGTACGGGAAGGGGGGGGAGAGGAGGAGGCGGGTGGATAGTGCGTGCAGTAGTGTCGTTGCGACGGGCGCGTCGGGTGGAGCTGTGCGTAGTGGCGGAAAGGTGTAGGTTGCGGGAAGGGAGCCCGTCGTGTGTCGTGTCGTGTCGTTGACGGGGTCGCGTGCGTGCGTTGTGAAATCGAGTGTGGCGGGAAAGGAGCAGTGTGCCGCTGGCGTCGTGGCCGTTAGCAGAGGCTGTGCTTGTCCGTTTGTTACCTGTTGGACGCTTGGTGCGAGTTGTTTGCTGCTGTTGTTGTTGTCATCGTTGTCGTTGTCGCCCCCGTCTCGCGGGTTGTTTTTGTTTGTCGGCTGTGCTGTGTCGGCGAGCTGTTTTGCGGTGCGTGAATGTGTTGGTGCAAAAGTGGCGGCGTTATGGCTGCGCCCGCGACGAGCCGCGGGCGCGCCATTGATGATGTTCAAACACAGAGCGGCTGTGTGCAATGGGAGGCCTGCGTACGGGTAGCGGTGTTGTCGTACGTGCATCCGGCCCGGTGCGGAAAGCGCCGTTGCCGTTTGCCCCTTAGTTGCCAGCCATGTCGCGTGAGCGGCGGGTTGCCTCTGGTCGACGTGGTGCTCGGGTTTGTGGTTGTTGGTGCCCTTTGGCCGGTGGGTGGTGTTTAATTTTGTTTTTGTGTGTGTGTGTGTTTTATATCTGCCTCCTGCTCGGTCGTGCGGCGGTTTGGTCGACGTCGTCTGTAGTTTTTGCGGCTTGCCGACGACCGACCGACACACCTTTGAAACCTACGTGTGGCGCCCGAAGGTGAACGTAACCTGACCGCGGACCTCTCGGCGCCTTAACCTAACCTAACCTCTAACCTAAGATGTCCGGCCGTAAAGGTAGGTGCGGCCACCTGACGCCTCACGTCCGAACGCTTAACCTAACTTTGACGCTTAACCTAACTGTAACCCTTAACCTAACCCACGTCCACCTAACCTAACCTAACCTCACCTTAGGGTGGTGTACACCGCGAATGCCTTAGGGCATGTTATGTTATATAGTCTTAGGTGGAGTCCACTATACGCAACAAGCGGCTACACGGGTAGCAGGGGTTGTGTGGCGTGGGCTGGGCGGTTCTGTTTAGGTTGGATGGCCCTTGGGCAAGTACGGAAAGGGCAACGGGCGCGGGGCAAGGTCAGGACATGCGGGGACCCAAGCGGCAATCGGTATTGTAATTGTCAACTGTCGAAGCTCTGCGTTGGTAAAGTACCGGAACGTCAAGCGCTGATAGAAAGCGCCGAAGCTGCAATCGTTATAGGTACAGACGGTGCTTTAGAAAGGATAGCGTGCATGCAACCGGTGGTGGAGTGGTTCGTCGCTGTTAGTAGTAGTTTATCCTGTGTAGTGAAGTAGAAGTGGTGGACGGTTCCTGTGAACTATTGTGGGTGGAGGGTACACTCAACAGCCGAGCTAGGTTGATAATTGGCTCCTTTTACCGACCTCGCGACTCAGCAGCATTAGTGGCCGAACAAGTGAGAGAAAATGTGGACATACATTTTCCTTTCCTCAGCGTGTTACAGTCTTAGGTGGAGATTTCAATGTGCCAGATGTTCAGGACGGGTGGTAGGGACAGAGCATCGAGTGACAGTATACCGAGTGCACCATCCGAACGAAAATTACCGCGAGCAATTAAACAGAGAGAGAACCGACTCGTGGAGATAACATCGTGGACCTACCGATGACAAACAGACCCCGAACTTGTCGACTCTGTATGTGCAGAACAGGGACCCAGTGATCAAGAGGCCGTTGCAGCATCGCTGAATATGGACGTTAATAGGAATATACACAAAAAAGGGAGGAAGGTTTATCTGTTTAGCAAGAGTAATAGAAGGCAGATTTGAGACTAGCAGACAGATGAAAACGCAAATGTCTGCTCCGACACTGACAATGTTGAGTGTTTATGGAGAAAGTGCAAGGCAATCGTAAAACGCGTCTTAGACAGGTACGTGCCGAGTAAAACTGTGAGGGATGGGAAAAACCCACCGCGGTACAACAACCAAAGTTTAGGAAACTATAGCGAAAGCAAGGAGAGCTTCACTCAAAGTTGAAACGCAGCCAAAACCTCTCAGACAAACAGACGCTAAACGATGTCCAAAGTTAGCGTAAGGAGGGCTATGCGTGAAGCGTCCGGTGAATGCGAAAGTAAAATTCCATGTACCGACGTGACAGGAAATCAAATCAAATCCTAGGACGTTGTGGTCGTACGTTGAATCAGTAGTAAGCGGCTCGAAACGGCATATCCAGACACTCCGGGATGATGATGGCATTGAAACAGAGGATGACACGCGTAAAGCTGTGAAATACTAAACACCTGTTTCCAAAGCTGTTTCACGGAGGACGACCGCACTGCAGTTCCTTCTCGCACAAACGAAAAAATGGCTGACATCGAAATAAGTGTCCAAGGAGGAATAGAAAAGCAACTGGAATCACTCAACAGAGGAAAGTCCACTGGACCTGACGGGATACCAATTCGATTCTACCTACACAGAGTACGCGACAGAACCTCCTAACAGCCGTGTACCGCAAGTCTCTAGAGGAACGGAGGGTTCCAAATGATTGGAAAAGAGCACAGGCAGTCCCGGGCTTGAAGAAGGGTCGTCGAGCAGATGCGCAAAACTATAGGCCCTATATCTGTGACGTCGATCGGTTGTAGAATGTGAGAACATGTTTTATGCTCGAGTAGTAGCATGTCGTTTTTTGGAAACCCAGTGTCTACTATGTAGGAATCAACATGGATTCCGGAAACAGCGATCGTGTGAGACCCAACGCGCTTTATTTGTTCATGGGACCCAGAAAATATTAGATACAGGCTCCCAGGTAGATGCCATTTTGGTTGACATCCGGAAGGAGGGCGTTCGATACAGTTCCGCACTGTCGCCTGATAAACAAAGTAAGTGTCTGCAGAATGTCGGACCAAGTGTGTGTGGCTGGACTGAAGAGATTGTAGCAAACAGAACACAGCATGTTGTGTTATCAATGGAGAGACGTCTACAGACGTTAAAGTAACCTCTGGCGTGCCACAGGGGAGTGTTATGGGACCCATTGCTCTTCACACACAATGTATATAAATGACCTAGTAGATAGTGTCGGACGTTGCATGCGTCTTTTCGCGGATGATGCTGTAGTATACAGAGAAGTTGCAGCGAAAAATGCAGGACGATCTGCAGCGGATAGGCACGTGGTGCAGGGAGTGGCAACTGTCCCTTAACATGTATTGCGAATAATATAGAAAGACGGACCCTTTATTGTATGATTGATTATATGATAGCGGGACAAACACTGGTAGCAGTTACGTCTGTAAAATATCTGGGAGTATGCGTGCGGAGTGATTGGGAGTGGGATGATCATCATATTAAAAAAAAAAAACAAAAAAAAAAAACAAACAAAAGTAATTGTTGGTAAGGCGGGTACCAGGTTGCGATTTATTGGGAGAATGCGTAGCAAATGTCGTCCATCAACAAAGGAGGAGGTGGCTTACAAAACACCCGTTCGTTCGACCTATACGTGCGTGTTGCCCATCAGTGTGGGATCCGTACCAGGTCGCGTTGACGGAGGCGACGGAGACGATCCAACGTTTCGTCGCAGGGTCATTTGGTAACCGTGATAGCGTTACGGAGATGTTTAACAAACCCAAGCGGCAGACTCTGCAATAGAGGCGCTCTGCATCGCGGTGTAGCTTGCTCGCCAGGTTTCGAGATATTGCGTTTCTGGATGGGGTATCGAATATATTGCGTATACCTCCCGAGGAGATCACGAATGGATGTGGTTAGAGAGATTCGAGCGCGCACGGAGGCGTTTTTTTTGCAGACTGTCGGTTCGTCCCGCGAACCATACGCGACTGGAACAGCAAAGGGAGGTAAATGACATTGGCACGTGAAGTGCCCTCCGCCACACACCGTTGGGTGGCTTGCGGAGTCTAAATGTTAGAGGTCGGCTGTCGGTGTGTGCTTTTGAAGGCAGATTCGGTGCGTCTGTAGTTGCGGATGGCGGTTAGCCACCCTCGCTTAAAGCGGCGAGGGGCGGCGGCGCCTCGGTTGGCCGGTGCCCATGTTGCGCAGGCGGCGCTCGTTTTTGTTTTGCGGCGGGCAATTTTGTGGGAAAC
The DNA here is from genome assembly GCF_023898315.1 of Schistocerca nitens. Taxonomy (NCBI): domain Eukaryota; kingdom Metazoa; phylum Arthropoda; class Insecta; order Orthoptera; family Acrididae; genus Schistocerca; species Schistocerca nitens. The sequence continues at coordinate 7,027 of NW_026046034.1, forward strand.
GGGCGCGAATGTTGGCGGGCGAGGTGGCCCGACGGCCGCGGGCCGATCGGGAAACGGTGGGAGGGCGATGGGGCGGCGGAGGTGCGTTTGCACGGCCGTCATCGCCGCACGCCTCCGCTTGTGTGGCTGTGGCGGCGGCCGCGCTGGCCGGGCTGGCGCGGCGACGGTGCGCCAGTTTTGCCGAAGGTTTGGCCATTGTGGCGGGTCGTCGGCTGGGGCTGTGGGGGCGGCATTTGGGCGGGGGCGGCGATTCTCGGCGGGCCGAGCCAGGCTGTGGCGCGCGGTAGCTGCAGTTTGGCCGTGGTTTGCGGCGCTGCCGTGGCGACTGGTTGGCGACTGTGGTGTGGCCGTGTGTAGCCCCATCCTCGGTGGTTTGAATGGCGCGGGTGGTTGCGGCGCAGGTTTGGGGCTGGTCCGCACAGGCTGTCGGACGTTGGGCGGTAGCAAGCGCGGGAGGCGCGGCGCGGCGGCGCGCAGAGTGGCGGCCGCTCTCTCGGCCGTCCGCGCCCGCCCGCGACACTGGCTGGGCCTGGCGGCGCGGCGCATCGGTCTCCGAGCAGCCGAGCTGTGTGCACACGCGGAGGGTGCGCTGCGAACTTTTAAGTTTGAAGTGCTCCCACTGCGTGTTAAAAAGCAATTGTGTCCTGATAGGGCCGTCTTACTAGCGATAGGCGAGATCCTCCGGGATAGCCGGATGGGCTAGGAATGTTTAGGATAGGGAATGAAGAGGCACCAGGGCCTCCTCACCAGGCAGTCGACCGACAGGTGGCCGACTCCCTGGGCGGGGTACGTCCGCGCGCCTCCAGGAAAGATTTGAACCATAGGGCAAAGTCAGCTTCCGCGGACAGGGCTAGGGCTAGGTCTGAGTCTGTGAACCCCCACCCTTCCCGCCGAAATCTCGATTCGACGAAACAAGACCACTCACACACGTCGCTGGAACGCGGCGGCAACATGACACTCCCGACCAGCGAAACACAGCACGCCAAATCCATGGCGAGCAGAGACGCCAAGATGGCCGCAAAGCACCGGCAGGAGCTAGCGCGCCACAACATTACGAAAAACAATGCCTCATACAATTCAGACAGCGACGACGCTTCAACGAACACAGACAGCCCCACGTTCTCAAGCGACGAGGATATGGAATTCGACGATGGCCAGGGAGAATTCCAACGAGCCAGGAAAACTCTAAAAAGAAAAAACTCGTCAGAAACAGAAGCGCCGAACAAGTTCACCGTCCCAACGGCGAACAGATACGACGCGCTGAAGGACAACACCACCAACCTGAATGCCGCTAGTGACACACCAGCGGGCCCCCCACCTCAACAGCAGACTACAACCGCACCGGCACAACGAGCGGTCCCAAAAAGACCACGCGTCCCGCCGATTACAATCGAATATCCAGGGCACTATCTAACCCTGAACAAAACTCTAAAGCAGCATATGGAAGGCCCCATCAAAGCCATCCATAGAGGAAAATCTATCAAATACCATTTTGATACCATAAAGGACCAACGCACTGCGTTGGAATTCTTCAACCACCACCGAATCGGCAACTTCACCCACCAACCGCAAGCCGACAGACAACTGAAAGTGGTCATAAAGGGCCTACCAAACACCGTCAAGGAACAAGAAATAGAAGAAGAACTACAACAACACAACTTCGCCACAACCAACATACACCAATACAAAAAGAGGGACGAAAACACGAAGGAGTTACGTCCAATGGATGTCTTCTGTGTAACACTAGAGAAAAACCCAGAAAACGAGGCAATATATAATACGAGATACCTACTTGACACCAAAATTACAGTAGAATCATACAAAAGCAAAGAAGGCCCCCCACAGTGCAAAAAATGCCAGGGGTTCTTCCACACAGCAAATTACTGCAACATGCCGACGCGCTGCGTCCGATGTGGCGGGGACCACAGAGCATTCCAGTGCCCATTACCGAAAGAGGGAGCTCTTCACTGTGTAAATTGCAACAAAGATGGCCACCCAGCTTCATTCAGAGGCTGCGAAGAATACCAAAAGGCCATCGAAGCATACAATAAACAGCGACCAGAAAGACAAGCACCTGCACCCAGACCGACAATTCGACCAACGGCAATGCCCACACCAGCAGAAGCCAGCCGATTAGGAAGAAGAAACTGGGCAACTCTGCCACCGCAAAACAACACAGCCACTGCCAACAATAATGGCCTAGAATCAATCCTCAGCTTTGTCAACAAACTAAAAGCAATATGGGACAAAGCCCAATCCTCAAACATATTACAACAACTAACAACGCTCATGAACAACTTTACTCAGGCACCGGACATAATGTCCAAAATCACAACCGTCATTGGAGGAATGATGACTATCTTCAGCACCTTCAATGGAATTTAGGCCATCAAAGAAGAAAAACCTCCGAAGAGCAGAAGATAGACGCCCTCTTCGTCACTGACCATCATGGACAAGTACCGAAAGAACCCACAGGGAACTGGAGATGCCACACATGGCCGAACTCGTAAAGGAGGCAACAACGAGACTTGTGGATAAAGTAAACAGACTCAGACCTGACCTTAACCAGTTAGAGGAGATCGCCACGTATGAACCGGCACCCTGGCACAAGTCAGGGTACCATTGACCATCATTCGCAACTAAGAGACTAGGACCACTACTGTAGGGTATAATGGAAACATCAAGAGAGCCAGGCCGAGATCTAGGTGGAAACATCAAGAAAGCGTAGGCAGTACATAGGTTAGTAACATCAAGTAGGGATAGTTTAGTACATAGATTAGAAACATCAAGAAACTGTAGGTAGAAAATAGGTTAGAAACAGGAAAGAAATATATTTAGTACATAGGACAGAAACATCAAGACGTCCTAGGTCTGAAAACGCAAAAATTAGCCACTAAATTAGAACAGAAACATCAAGAATAATAGGAGAGATCATGAAACCACAAAAAGTAGAAAAGAAATAGGCCATGACCAGAGGAAGACCACTAACGAGGCCCTAAAGGACCAAATCAGTGCCCAAAGGGACCTCCAAAGATTAAAAAATGGTGCCCCTATTTATAAATAAATAGTGACCCCAATTAAGTAACCCTACCAGCACACAAGAGGGACCAATCGCCTCAGGCGATAGCACCCTTGCCCTCAACACACAAAAAAAAAAAAAAAAAAAAAAAAAAAAAAAAAAAAAAAAAAAAAAAAAAAAAAGCGGCGCGGCGGCTATTCTCTGCCGTGCTTGCCGCCTTGCCGCTCTCTCTCGCTGTTCTGTTGTTGTGTGTACGCGCGTCGTCCGTCGAAATAATGGCAGATCAGGCGGCTACGAACGAGACTGCTGCGGCACCCGCCGCCACCGGCACGACGAAGAAGGCCAAGTCTGCGGCGTCTGCGAAGAAGCCGCGCGCCAAGCCTGCGCACCCGCGCACCTCTGAGATGGTGACGGCCGCCATCAAGAGTCTGAAGGAGCGCGGCGGCTCGTCGCTGCAGGCGATCAAGAAGTACATTGCCGCGCACTACAAGCTGGACGCGGAGAAGCTGGCGCCCTTTATCAAGAAGTACCTCAAGTCGGCCGTCGTGGCTGGCGAGCTGGTGCAGACGAAGGGGAAGGGCGCGTCCGGCTCTTTCAAGCTTGCCGGCGCCGGCGGCGGGGCGGCCGAGGGCGGCAAGGCTCGTGCCGGCGGTGCGAAGAAGAAGCGCGCCGCTCCGGCCAGCAAGGAGAAGAAGGGCGGCCGCGCGGCCGGCGCAAAGAAGGCTGGTGGCGTGAAGGCGGCGACCGGTCGGAAGGCGGGCGCCGCCAAGAAGGCGTCTGCGGCGTCGGCGGCTCCCGCGGGTGCGAAGAAGGCGGCTGCGGCCAAGCCGGCCAAGGCCAAGTCGCCGTCGAAGGCGAAGAAGGCCGCCAAGGTTCCGACGAAGAAGCCGAAGGCGCCGCGCCCGAAGAAGGCGACGACGCCGTCTAAGGCGAAGGCGTCGCCCAAGAAGAAGAAGTAAAGTAGTAAAGTTAAAGAAAGGCAAGGGAGAGGGGTTGGCGCTTGACGCCGTCGTCCCCCACCGCCCTCCCCCGCGTCGTCTTAGTGGCGCGCGATGGCACGGCTGCGGCTGTCGCGCGGCCCAAAACGGCCCTTCTCAGGGCCATCAAAGGACGTCGGGAAGGCGTTGATTGTCGTGCATGCGCCGGTGTGGTTGGTTGTGTGTGAGACCCTTGTGGGTACTGTTTGCGTGCCGTGGTGGTTGGATTGTGGTGCCGGTGGCGGTAGGCGGCGGCGCGCGGTAGCGGAGCGGTTGTGGCCGTTTGTTGGTCTTTTTATTTTATTTTATTTGTTTTTGTTGTAGTTGTTTTTTTTGCGGCGGCCGACGTTTGGTTGCTCATGTATGTTTCTGGAGACTCTAGTTTGTTTGTGTGTTTGCTTGCTTTGCGGATGTCGTGTCTTTTGTGTGTGTGTGTTGTGTCTCTCTCTCTCAAAGCGGCGGGGGGACGTGAGACGTGGAAGTGGCCGGCGGGAATTGGGAAGGCGCGGTGGCGTTGACGTTGTAGTGTAGCGTAGCGTGCGCGCGCCTCGGAGACGGCGGCGGCCAGCCACCCGTGGTGTGTGGTGACGTCGTCCGGCTGTTGTGTGTGTGTATTGTGAGGGATGGGAGTGACGTCGATTGTTGGCGAGAGCGGCTGTGGACGGGAGGGGAATTGGTTGTTGTTGTTTTGCGGGGCGGCAAGACCGACAAAAGTTTTGCTCGCGACGGAGAGATGTTAGTGGCCCTGAAAAGGGCCGTTTTTGTTGGGCGGGCGCGCGTGCGCGGCGCGGTTTCTAGGCGCGCTCGCCGCGGATGCGGCGCGCGAGCTGGATGTCCTTGGGCATGATGGTGACGCGCTTGGCGTGGATTGCGCACAGGTTGGTGTCTTCGAAGAGGCCGACGAGGTAGGCCTCGCTGGCCTCCTGCAGGGCCATGACTGCGGAGCTCTGGAAGCGCAGGTCGGTCTTGAAGTCCTGGGCGATCTCGCGCACTAGGCGCTGGAACGGCAGCTTGCGGATGAGCAGCTCTGTGCTCTTCTGGTAGCGCCTGATTTCCCGCAGGGCGACGGTGCCCGGCCTGTAGCGGTGGGGCTTCTTGACGCCGCCGGTGGCGGGCGCGCTCTTCCTCGCCGCCTTGGTGGCGAGCTGTTTGCGCGGCGCCTTTCCGCCGGTGGACTTGCGGGCCGTTTGCTTTGTGCGGGCCATAGCGGAAGAGCGGCGTGGAGGTGCGTGCGGTACACGAAGCGTCCGGTGCTGCCTTGACAACGGGCCCGCGCGGCCCCGCGCCGCGCTTATATGCCCTCGGTGCGCGTGGTGGGGGGAGGGCGGGCCAGAGTCTATATAGGGGGGCGGCGGCAGAGAGTTTTTCCCCAGCAACGCTGATAGGCGGCGACCTGAACGCAAAGAACCGTCAGTGGAACTCGCGGAGAAACAATCGGAACGGCAACCGACTCCTGGAGATAGCGGAAGAACTAAACATCGATATCCACGGACCGGAAGAGCCCACCTACGTCCCAGTATTCACTCGGAACCACCCTGACGTCCTGGACATCGTGCTAACAAAGGACATACCGGCGGACGTCGAGCTGACCGCAAAAAACGATCTCTCCTCCGACCACCTGCCAGTCCTCATACGGCTACGACGCATCTCGCTATCGGACCAGCCATGGACGACAAGAGACATCGACTGGGACGCCTTCCGCCGAGCATTAAACAACACGGTCCGCCCCACGCTATCGCTTAACACGAAGGAGGAAGTGGCCACAGCGGTGGACTACCTGACAGAAAAGATCCAGGCAGCGGCCCGAAGAGCCACCACATCGACCGTCATCCAAACGCCGCACACAACGGAGCTCCCACCACTACTCCAAGAACTACGACACCAGAAAAACCGGTACCGCCGACGCTGGCAAGAGTTCAGGAACCCTCGGGATAGACAGACCATGAACCGGCTCCAACGAGAACTTCGCGCCCGCCTAACGGACTGGAGGAGGGAACAATGGGAGGACAAGATGGACCAATTCCAACTACAGCAAAAAGAGGAGTGGAAGCTGGTGAAGGCAATACGTCGCCCTAAAGAACCAAAACGCGCCATCCGCAACAACAGAGGACTGACCTTCGAACCACTAGAGATGGCAGAAACATTCGCAGAGGCTTACGAACAGCAAAATACCCTCCACAATTACGAACTCGATGAAGAAGAAGCTCGCGCCGAAACCGCAACAACGGAATTCATCGAAGAATTCACCAGGCGACAAACAGCGGACCAACCTCTCCTCACCACACCAACAGAAGTCAAGAACATAATTAGAAACAGGAAAGGGACGTCAGCACCAGGAATGGACCGCATCTCGAACGCGCACCTGAAGGAACTGCCGAGGAAACCGCTAGTACTACTAACCCGAATCTACAACAGCTGCCTCCTACTGAACCACTTTCCGCAGCAATGGAAGACAGCTAAGATCATTCCTATCCCGAAACCGGGCAAAGACCTACAAATGCCAACGAGCTACAGGCCGATAAGTCTGCTCAGCACCTTAAGCAAGATCTTCGAAAGGGTGGTACTCAAGAGAATTCAGCAACCGCTAACAGCAGACGGAACGATCCGACCGGAGCAATTCGGATTCCAACGGAAACTCTCAGCAGAACTGCAGGTCGTTAGAGTGGTCGAGCACATCACCAAGAAATTCAACGCGTCACATTCCACCGCTGCGGCCTTCTTGGACTGGGACAAGGCCTATGACAGAGTCTGGCATGATAAGCTCATCCAAAAACTGGCCACACAGACAACCATTCCGGACTGCTATGTACACCTGATAGCGGACTACCTCCAGGACCGCCGAATCACCGTTGCAATGGAGGGGAAGAAGTCCAGCCTCAAACAACTAACAGCAGGCATCCCTCAAGGGTCAGTCCTCTCGCCGTCGCTGTTCAACGTGTACATCAACGACCTCCCGCTGGAAGACAACGTTAAATTGGCCCAGTTCGCGGACGACACGGCGCTGTACACTAGCGGCCGCCAACATTTCGCTAACGTCAACCGATTGCAGCGCCAAATGGACAAAGTCGTCAGCTGGTGCAGGACAAACAAAGTGGTACTAAATGCAGAGAAAACCACACTGGTATACTTCTGCAAAAAGCAACCAAGGATCGAAAGAGTGAGCATCCTGGGCCGCCGGATCCCGTGGTCACCCTCAGTCCGCTACCTGGGAGTCCAACTGGATGCCAAATTATTCTTCCACACGCACATCCAGGGAAAGAAGACCAAATGCATGCAGATGGCCAAGGCACTGACACCATTCTTCATCAGCAGCGACCTCAACCAGGACACCAAGCTCCGGCTGTACAAAGCAACCGTCCTACCAGCGCTACTCTACGGCAGTTCGGCGTGGGGTACAGCATCCAAGACCCAACTCCAGTCTCTTCAGGTAGTGCAGAATAAAGTCCTGAGATGGATACTACGGGCCCCCCCTTGGGAAAGTAACCACCTAATTCACGAAGCCACCCAAATGGACACCCTAAAAACAGCAATCAGAAAAAAGGCCGTCAAACTTTATACTAAAGTAGACCAACTGCGAAATGTATTGCCCCACCTCAGGGAACTCGGAGTCACCCACCCACAACCAGGCCACCGTTTTAAGGTCCCAATGTCCCTAACAGAAGAAGAGTAGCCTAGAAGCAAATGTATATATGTAAATAACGTAATCAGGAAAAATAGATAAGCAAAACAAAAATGGACAACGAAGCAGGTCGGCTAAGGGCCCCTGAGGCCCAAGTATGCCAGCCCCTGCAAAAGCAGTTTTTTTCTTTGTAAATAAAGATTGTTAAAAACCTTCACCCAAACACACGTACATGGCGAGTCGCATCAGCGACGGGCCTGCAAACACACACACATGAAAAAAAAAAAAAAAAAAAAAAAAAAAAAAAAAAAAAAAAAAAAAAAAAAAAAGAGAGCTCGCACCGTAGCCGACTCGCTAGCGCCGGGTGAGGAGCTGGCGCTTGTGTTTTTTCGCTTGCTTGCTTTGAGGAGGAGGAAGGAAGAAGAATGACAGGCCGCGGCAAGGGAGGAAAGGGGCTGGGCAAGGGTGGCGCCAAGCGGCACCGCAAGGTGTTGCGCGACAACATCCAGGGCATCACGAAGCCCGCCATCCGCCGCCTGGCTCGCAGGGGCGGCGTGAAGCGCATCTCTGGTCTGATCTACGAGGAGACCCGCGGAGTGCTGAAGGTGTTCCTGGAGAACGTGATCCGCGACGCGGTGACGTACACTGAGCACGCCAAGCGCAAGACTGTGACGGCCATGGACGTGGTGTACGCCCTGAAGAGGCAGGGGCGCACCCTGTACGGTTTCGGCGGTTAGGCAGGCAGCCAGCCAGCCAGCCAGCCGGTGTGCTGTGCTGCGTTGTGGCCTTCCCGCGGCCGTGCCGTGCCCGTGCTTGGTGGGAGAGACGAAAACGGCCCTTTTCAGGGCCACCACACTGTTCGGAGATTGAAAAGTGCGAAAGAGTCTGTGTTGCCTGTGCGTGTTGTTGTTGTTGCTGCTGCTGCTGCTGCGCGTGCGTTAGTTTTTGAGTTTGACGCGATGGGCGCGGCTGAGTCCAGTGTGTGCGTGGTTTGTTGTTTGTTTGTGGCGTGGGCATAGGCGGGCGGGCCGGATCGATCGATCGATCGATCGATCGATCGGATCAGCTGTTTGGTTTTTTTTTTTTTTGTCTGTGCCACGCGCGCCCCTTTAATTGAAACATTATAATGCTAACAATGATCATCACATTATCGGTGTATTGATGTCGTTGTCGTTTGGAACGCGACTCTGTGCGTGCGCGGAGGGGTGCAGAAACAAAAAAGACAAAAAGAGAGAAACGACAAAATGTGTGCGCGTTCGGCCACACGGGCTGTGGACAAGATGGCGGACGTGCGCCGGCGCTGGCTGTGCAATGTATGTATGTGGACGTGTTGTGTAAAGTGCGGCGAGCACGGACGACGGAAACTTTGCTTTGGACGTAGGTTTGTGTGGTGGCCCTGAAAAGGGCCGATTGTTGTGAGCCGAGCCGGCAAGGCAAAGGCAGGCGCGTTTGCGTGCAGGGAGCACGCAAGCGCAGCGCCGCGCTCTCTGTTTAGGCCTTCTTCTCGGTCTTCTTTGGCAGCAGGACGGCCTGGATGTTGGGCAGGACACCACCCTGTGCGATGGTGACGCCCGACAAGAGCTTGTTGAGCTCCTCGTCGTTGCGGATGGCGAGCTGCAGGTGGCGCGGGATGATGCGCGTCTTCTTGTTGTCGCGGGCCGCGTTTCCGGCCAGCTCGAGCACCTCAGCCGCGAGGTACTCCATGACGGCGGCGAGGTAGACGGGCGCCCCGGCGCCGACGCGCTCGGCGTAGTTTCCCTTGCGCAGGAGGCGGTGGATTCTGCCGACCGGGAACTGGAGCCCAGCCCTGCTTGAGCGGGACTTTGACTTGCCCTTGACTTTGCCTCCCTTTCCGCGTCCGGACATGGCGTTTGGCTAGTTGAAACACGTAACGTAACGGTGCGAGCCGCAGCGAGTCGAGCAGCGGAGTGCGTGGCGGCGGGACTAGGGTGGGGGTCCCTTTATGGGCTCGGGTGCGGCGGCCGGTTGCGCGCGCGCCCCATTGGTCGGCGGCCGCAACAGGGCGAGCTGGTAAAGGTGGGGTGTTGCGGTAGCGGCGGGTGCCACTGTGTGGGGAGACGCTGACTAGAGCGGAGCGCTTGCTGCTTGCTGTTGTACGTTCGAGATGCCGCCCAAGACTAGCGGGAAGGCCGCCAAGAAGGCTGGCAAGGCGCAGAAGAACATTTCGAAGGGCGACAAGAAGAAGAAGCGCAAGAGGAAGGAGAGCTATGCCATCTACATCTACAAGGTGCTGAAGCAGGTGCACCCCGACACGGGCATCTCGTCGAAGGCGATGAGCATCATGAACAGCTTCGTGAACGACATTTTCGAGCGCATTGCGGCCGAGGCGTCTCGCCTGGCGCACTACAACAAGCGCTCGACCATCACGTCCCGCGAGATCCAGACGGCTGTGCGGCTCTTGCTGCCTGGCGAGCTGGCCAAGCACGCCGTGAGCGAGGGCACGAAGGCGGTGACCAAGTACACGAGCTCCAAGTGAGGGGGTTAAGGCTCTAGGGAGCTCCCCTCCGTTGCGAGAGCGGCAAAACGGCCCTTTTCAGGGCCACCAAATTGCCTTTGCGGGAAGAGCGGAATTGTTGTTTGTGTGAGGCGGCGCATAGCTACCCGGTTTGGTTGGTTGCGAAGCAGCTGGTGGTGGTGGTTATGCGTGCTCGCGAGTCTTGGCGTGGTTGGTTGGTTGGTTGGTTGTTTGTTTGTCGACACCATAGACAGGAGGTGTTGTCTGTGTCGCTGATTCCTTTCCTTTCTTTGTCTCTGTCTGCCCGGTTAGTCACGTGACTGCAATTGAAACCCCTCGCGACTGTTGGATGTCACCGTTAGGGCCGTCGGCGGGTTTGTTTGTTGTCACATCATACATACATGATGGCGAGGGTGAAATGTTGTGTTGCCGTCTTACTATTCCCTTTGCTGTACGGCGTGGAGGTGTGTTGGTGACGTTTTAAAAAAAAAAAATGGACGTGTCTTTACTAGTCATTAAGAAGACGCAAGAATTGTACGGGCGGGTGGGGTAGGCGACACGCACGGTGGTGTACCCATTTATTTGGCCCTTGATTTTGATAGCCGTTTCTGCAGTTGATTTGAATGATTGATTGTTGTGCGCACGCACGCCGGTGTCGTCATTCAAGGTGCACGTGTGTTCGGTTCAGTGACGGTAGACGACGACGGCCGTTGTTTGTTGTTATGGGCGTACACGCGGTTGTCTGTGTCCCCCGGTGAAATGGCCGGTTTGTCGGTGATGTGATGTGATCCGATCCGGCGGCCCTGAGTAGCTGTCTATGGGCATCATGGCAACGTGTCGGTCTGAACACCCGTCTCACTGTGGCACCGTCGGCGCTGCGAACGGTGACGAAAGGCTGACTGTGATCGGTCGGATGTCATGTCTTGTCTGGGCAGAACGTGTGGAATGAGCCAAAAAAAAAAACTGTGGGGACGGAAACAATGGTGGAGGAGGGGAACGAAAATAATAAAACGAAACGAAACGAAGAAAAAGAAGAAGGAGAAGCAATCACCGGAAAACGAGACAGGGGAAAAACGGAGAGGCGCTGTCTAGAGCAACGGAACGTTCCCGTGCATTGCAGCCGCACTGACATGCGTTTACGGCGCGGCTGCAAGTGTCGGCCGTGGTGACGGCTGAATTGCATTGCCTTCCCGGATGCAACGTTCGCCCGATATGGCTCGGAGGAAGAATCTATGAGAGAGTGCCTTGCCCTTGCCGTTTCGTGTGCGGTGTAGCGAATGATGTGTGTGTGTGTGTGTGTGTGTGTGTGTGTGTGTGTAGTGGGGAATGGATGGTCGATAGCTGCCGTCACGGTCGAGATAACGCAGTCAAAGGTGTCGCGAAAAAGTGTGTTAGCCGTGGTTGGTTTGTGTGTTTGTTTTGTTTGTAAAGAGAAGGGACGAGAGAAAGAAGGTAGGTGGAGAGTGCGTTGCGTGTTGCGAACTGCGTCCGTGAATACGGCAGTATTTGGTGGTGGGCGTGCCCTTGCAGGTGGCCCGGAAGGCGTGTTCGTTTCGCGGTAGTGTGGACGGGTGAGGGGCACGCGTAACGCTGCGCTGCTGGCATATTCGGGAGATGGGAGGGGGCGAAAGGAGAAAGGAGACGCGGAGGGCGCGTGTGGGTGGTTCGCGCTGCGCTCGGCGGTTGTGTTTGTTTGTGCAACAAATGTGTTGCCGGGAGGGGGACCGTTGTTGTGGTGGTTGCGGTTGTAGCCTCCGACGCGGCTGGCAGTGAACAACGTGAGACGACGGATGCGTGGCTGGGGCGGCGCATGTCGCCGGTGCCATGCCTTTAGAGCCGCGTGGTCGGGGTGTGCGCACCGCGTGTCGTGTTGCGAGACATCACATGTGCTGCTGCGCACCGGTGGCGTGGCGTGGCGTGGCGTGGGGGCGAGGAGAGCGAGCCGCGCCAGTACCGCGCGGTGTGCTTGTGCGCCGGAGAATGGCACACTGCGCCTGCCCGTTGAGGAGGCTGATGGCCGTGGTGTGGTGGAAATGGAGCGCGTCGGACGTGTACCAATGAGAAAGAGAAACAAAGCAAGCAACCACGAACGAAAGGTGGAGGGAGGCATTGTGTCACATGTGGCGGTGGGGAAAAACGAAAAAAAAAACAAAAAACAAAAAACAAAACAAACAAAGACGTTAAGAAAGAGGAGAAACAACAAAGACAATGAGTCGTGCGTTCGCGAGGGGGGTGGGTGTGCGTGCGTAACGCCGGTACGCGCAGTGCGGAGCCCAACGGCTGTGTCGTCGGCCGAATGGGTGCGGGAATAGAGGCCGCGTCGGCACGGAGAAGGAAGCAAGAAGGAAGGACGCACGCGCGCTGCGGCGTTGGCGCGGTTTGCGGCTGGCGCCTTTGGTGGCAACGGCCAGGACAAGCAGCGGTGTATGGTGTTGTGCGGGGCGGACAGGGGCGGCGGTGGTGGACGGGGAGGAGGCGGTGGCGTGTGTGGTACGGCGAAAACGGGACGGACGGCCGGCGGATGTTGAGAGGCGCCGCCCGCGCACGCACGCAGACACACAGAAGGGAAGAGCGAGAAAGGAACAAATGGAGGGGGCGAATGTGGAGGTGCGGGGAGGGGGAGGCGGTGGTGTTTGTGGGCATGTGGTGGGAGAGAAGGGCGGGGGCGGAAGGACAGAGGCGCGAGGCGACAGCCTGTGCTTGTTGCTTGCTTGCGTCTTTTTGTTTTTTTATTTTGTTTTTATCCTTTGGTCGCCTTGGAGCCTGTCGGTCCCGTCCGTGTGTGGCCACGCTGTGGGTGCGTGTATGTTTGTACGTTTCGTTTTTTGTCTTCTTCTGCAGCAGAGGCGGCCAGCAAATGAGTGCGGTTGGATGGATGGGCGGCCACGGCACGGCACCGCACCTGTGCCCAAGGAGGAGACGCTGGCGGCGGGCCACCCTCGGATGCGGCCGGCCGGGGCTGTGTGCGCCGCTGCAACAACAACGAGTAAACAAGACGAAGACGAAGCGGATGGCTGGTGAGTGCATTTCGGCGGTAGACGAGGCAGTGTGTGATGTGGCGTTGTGACGGGGGGGTTTGCTCACGCGGCCTCGTTGTGTTGATGCGCAGGAAGACGAGATGCGGGCAGACGCGTACAGAGAGACGAGCCCGGTCTGCAGCAGGATGTGCGGCGCGCCGAGTGCAGAGCAGCGCGCGCCGGCTGGGCTGGGTTCGGCTGGGCCCGCCCGGCGGCGGGCCGCGCTGTTGTCGCGGACGTGAGCGCCCCCTGGCGGGTGGTCGGAGGCGGCGCGGTGGACGTGTGGCTGGTTGGCAGTGCACATTGCGAGTGGCTGGCTGGCTGGCTGGCTGGCTGGCTGGCGGGCGGGCGGTCGGTCGGCGGCGGCGGCGAGAAGAGAGAGGAGGTATGTGTTGCGGGCGCCTTTGCTGCGCTGCGTCGTTGCGTGCCTGGGCGTGCGCCTGTCGACTGTGTGTGACTGTGTTGGGCGTTGTGCCACCCACGTACGTGTGCTCGGCCGAAGGCAGGCGTCGGAAAGAAGAGGGCGAAGGGCAGGAAAGTGGGTCGGTGTGCGTGCGTAGCCCGTGATGTGATGATGTCACGTCACGTCATGTGTTTGCGAAGCGGCTGCCGAGAGGTGTGTGGTAGCGAGCGGGAATGTGCGTTTGGTGGTTGCGGCGTGAGGTGAGGGTGGGAGAATATTGGGGCGGGCGGGCGGGCGGGCGGGCCGTTGTTGGTGGTTCCTCCTGTGGTTGTTTGTGCAGCTTTGATGGCAACGTGGAAGGACGCCGGTTTCGTGCCTTGCGTGTGGTTGTCGACGGTGACTGGTTGGGGTGTGCGCCGATGCACGTGCCATGTCGTTAGTATGTTTGGGTCGTGAGTGTTGTTTTTGGCTGTGTTGTTGTGTACGGGAAGGGGGGGGAGAGGAGGAGGCGGGTGGATAGTGCGTGCAGTAGTGTCGTTGCGACGGGCGCGTCGGGTGGAGCTGTGCGTAGTGGCGGAAAGGTGTAGGTTGCGGGAAGGGAGCCCGTCGTGTGTCGTGTCGTGTCGTTGACGGGGTCGCGTGCGTGCGTTGTGAAATCGAGTGTGGCGGGAAAGGAGCAGTGTGCCGCTGGCGTCGTGGCCGTTAGCAGAGGCTGTGCTTGTCCGTTTGTTACCTGTTGGACGCTTGGTGCGAGTTGTTTGCTGCTGTTGTTGTTGTCATCGTTGTCGTTGTCGCCCCCGTCTCGCGGGTTGTTTTTGTTTGTCGGCTGTGCTGTGTCGGCGAGCTGTTTTGCGGTGCGTGAATGTGTTGGTGCAAAAGTGGCGGCGTTATGGCTGCGCCCGCGACGAGCCGCGGGCGCGCCATTGATGATGTTCAAACACAGAGCGGCTGTGTGCAATGGGAGGCCTGCGTACGGGTAGCGGTGTTGTCGTACGTGCATCCGGCCCGGTGCGGAAAGCGCCGTTGCCGTTTGCCCCTTAGTTGCCAGCCATGTCGCGTGAGCGGCGGGTTGCCTCTGGTCGACGTGGTGCTCGGGTTTGTGGTTGTTGGTGCCCTTTGGCCGGTGGGTGGTGTTTAATTTTGTTTTTGTGTGTGTGTGTGTTTTATATCTGCCTCCTGCTCGGTCGTGCGGCGGTTTGGTCGACGTCGTCTGTAGTTTTTGCGGCTTGCCGACGACCGACCGACACACCTTTGAAACCTACGTGTGGCGCCCGAAGGTGAACGTAACCTGACCGCGGACCTCTCGGCGCCTTAACCTAACCTAACCTCTAACCTAAGATGTCCGGCCGTAAAGGTAGGTGCGGCCACCTGACGCCTCACGTCCGAACGCTTAACCTAACTTTGACGCTTAACCTAACTGTAACCCTTAACCTAACCCACGTCCACCTAACCTAACCTAACCTCACCTTAGGGTGGTGTACACCGCGAATGCCTTAGGGCATGTTATGTTATATAGTCTTAGGTGGAGTCCACTATACGCAACAAGCGGCTACACGGGTAGCAGGGGTTGTGTGGCGTGGGCTGGGCGGTTCTGTTTAGGTTGGATGGCCCTTGGGCAAGTACGGAAAGGGCAACGGGCGCGGGGCAAGGTCAGGACATGCGGGGACCCAAGCGGCAATCGGTATTGTAATTGTCAACTGTCGAAGCTCTGCGTTGGTAAAGTACCGGAACGTCAAGCGCTGATAGAAAGCGCCGAAGCTGCAATCGTTATAGGTACAGACGGTGCTTTAGAAAGGATAGCGTGCATGCAACCGGTGGTGGAGTGGTTCGTCGCTGTTAGTAGTAGTTTATCCTGTGTAGTGAAGTAGAAGTGGTGGACGGTTCCTGTGAACTATTGTGGGTGGAGGGTACACTCAACAGCCGAGCTAGGTTGATAATTGGCTCCTTTTACCGACCTCGCGACTCAGCAGCATTAGTGGCCGAACAAGTGAGAGAAAATGTGGACATACATTTTCCTTTCCTCAGCGTGTTACAGTCTTAGGTGGAGATTTCAATGTGCCAGATGTTCAGGACGGGTGGTAGGGACAGAGCATCGAGTGACAGTATACCGAGTGCACCATCCGAACGAAAATTACCGCGAGCAATTAAACAGAGAGAGAACCGACTCGTGGAGATAACATCGTGGACCTACCGATGACAAACAGACCCCGAACTTGTCGACTCTGTATGTGCAGAACAGGGACCCAGTGATCAAGAGGCCGTTGCAGCATCGCTGAATATGGACGTTAATAGGAATATACACAAAAAAGGGAGGAAGGTTTATCTGTTTAGCAAGAGTAATAGAAGGCAGATTTGAGACTAGCAGACAGATGAAAACGCAAATGTCTGCTCCGACACTGACAATGTTGAGTGTTTATGGAGAAAGTGCAAGGCAATCGTAAAACGCGTCTTAGACAGGTACGTGCCGAGTAAAACTGTGAGGGATGGGAAAAACCCACCGCGGTACAACAACCAAAGTTTAGGAAACTATAGCGAAAGCAAGGAGAGCTTCACTCAAAGTTGAAACGCAGCCAAAACCTCTCAGACAAACAGACGCTAAACGATGTCCAAAGTTAGCGTAAGGAGGGCTATGCGTGAAGCGTCCGGTGAATGCGAAAGTAAAATTCCATGTACCGACGTGACAGGAAATCAAATCAAATCCTAGGACGTTGTGGTCGTACGTTGAATCAGTAGTAAGCGGCTCGAAACGGCATATCCAGACACTCCGGGATGATGATGGCATTGAAACAGAGGATGACACGCGTAAAGCTGTGAAATACTAAACACCTGTTTCCAAAGCTGTTTCACGGAGGACGACCGCACTGCAGTTCCTTCTCGCACAAACGAAAAAATGGCTGACATCGAAATAAGTGTCCAAGGAGGAATAGAAAAGCAACTGGAATCACTCAACAGAGGAAAGTCCACTGGACCTGACGGGATACCAATTCGATTCTACCTACACAGAGTACGCGACAGAACCTCCTAACAGCCGTGTACCGCAAGTCTCTAGAGGAACGGAGGGTTCCAAATGATTGGAAAAGAGCACAGGCAGTCCCGGGCTTGAAGAAGGGTCGTCGAGCAGATGCGCAAAACTATAGGCCCTATATCTGTGACGTCGATCGGTTGTAGAATGTGAGAACATGTTTTATGCTCGAGTAGTAGCATGTCGTTTTTTGGAAACCCAGTGTCTACTATGTAGGAATCAACATGGATTCCGGAAACAGCGATCGTGTGAGACCCAACGCGCTTTATTTGTTCATGGGACCCAGAAAATATTAGATACAGGCTCCCAGGTAGATGCCATTTTGGTTGACATCCGGAAGGAGGGCGTTCGATACAGTTCCGCACTGTCGCCTGATAAACAAAGTAAGTGTCTGCAGAATGTCGGACCAAGTGTGTGTGGCTGGACTGAAGAGATTGTAGCAAACAGAACACAGCATGTTGTGTTATCAATGGAGAGACGTCTACAGACGTTAAAGTAACCTCTGGCGTGCCACAGGGGAGTGTTATGGGACCCATTGCTCTTCACACACAATGTATATAAATGACCTAGTAGATAGTGTCGGACGTTGCATGCGTCTTTTCGCGGATGATGCTGTAGTATACAGAGAAGTTGCAGCGAAAAATGCAGGACGATCTGCAGCGGATAGGCACGTGGTGCAGGGAGTGGCAACTGTCCCTTAACATGTATTGCGAATAATATAGAAAGACGGACCCTTTATTGTATGATTGATTATATGATAGCGGGACAAACACTGGTAGCAGTTACGTCTGTAAAATATCTGGGAGTATGCGTGCGGAGTGATTGGGAGTGGGATGATCATCATATTAAAAAAAAAAAACAAAAAAAAAAAACAAACAAAAGTAATTGTTGGTAAGGCGGGTACCAGGTTGCGATTTATTGGGAGAATGCGTAGCAAATGTCGTCCATCAACAAAGGAGGAGGTGGCTTACAAAACACCCGTTCGTTCGACCTATACGTGCGTGTTGCCCATCAGTGTGGGATCCGTACCAGGTCGCGTTGACGGAGGCGACGGAGACGATCCAACGTTTCGTCGCAGGGTCATTTGGTAACCGTGATAGCGTTACGGAGATGTTTAACAAACCCAAGCGGCAGACTCTGCAATAGAGGCGCTCTGCATCGCGGTGTAGCTTGCTCGCCAGGTTTCGAGATATTGCGTTTCTGGATGGGGTATCGAATATATTGCGTATACCTCCCGAGGAGATCACGAATGGATGTGGTTAGAGAGATTCGAGCGCGCACGGAGGCGTTTTTTTTGCAGACTGTCGGTTCGTCCCGCGAACCATACGCGACTGGAACAGCAAAGGGAGGTAAATGACATTGGCACGTGAAGTGCCCTCCGCCACACACCGTTGGGTGGCTTGCGGAGTCTAAATGTTAGAGGTCGGCTGTCGGTGTGTGCTTTTGAAGGCAGATTCGGTGCGTCTGTAGTTGCGGATGGCGGTTAGCCACCCTCGCTTAAAGCGGCGAGGGGCGGCGGCGCCTCGGTTGGCCGGTGCCCATGTTGCGCAGGCGGCGCTCGTTTTTGTTTTGCGGCGGGCAATTTTGTGGGAAACGGGCGCGAATGTTGGCGGGCGAGGTGGCCCGACGGCCGCGGGCCGATCGGGAAACGGTGGGAGGGCGATGGGGCGGCGGAGGTGCGTTTGCACGGCCGTCATCGCCGCACGCCTCCGCTTGTGTGGCTGTGGCGGCGGCCGCGCTGGCCGGGCTGGCGCGGCGACGGTGCGCCAGTTTTGCCGAAGGTTTGGCCATTGTGGCGGGTCGTCGGCTGGGGCTGTGGGGGCGGCATTTGGGCGGGGGCGGCGATTCTCGGCGGGCCGAGCCAGGCTGTGGCGCGCGGTAGCTGCAGTTTGGCCGTGGTTTGCGGCGCTGCCGTGGCGACTGGTTGGCGACTGTGGTGTGGCCGTGTGTAGCCCCATCCTCGGTGGTTTGAATGGCGCGGGTGGTTGCGGCGCAGGTTTGGGGCTGGTCCGCACAGGCTGTCGGACGTTGGGCGGTAGCAAGCGCGGGAGGCGCGGCGCGGCGGCGCGCAGAGTGGCGGCCGCTCTCTCGGCCGTCCGCGCCCGCCCGCGACACTGGCTGGGCCTGGCGGCGCGGCGCATCGGTCTCCGAGCAGCCGAGCTGTGTGCACACGCGGAGGGTGCGCTGCGAACTTTTAAGTTTGAAGTGCTCCCACTGCGTGTTAAAAAGCAATTGTGTCCTGATAGGGCCGTCTTACTAGCGATAGGCGAGATCCTCCGGGATAGCCGGATGGGCTAGGAATGTTTAGGATAGGGAATGAAGAGGCACCAGGGCCTCCTCACCAGGCAGTCGACCGACAGGTGGCCGACTCCCTGGGCGGGGTACGTCCGCGCGCCTCCAGGAAAGATTTGAACCATAGGGCAAAGTCAGCTTCCGCGGACAGGGCTAGGGCTAGGTCTGAGTCTGTGAACCCCCACCCTTCCCGCCGAAATCTCGATTCGACGAAACAAGACCACTCACACACGTCGCTGGAACGCGGCGGCAACATGACACTCCCGACCAGCGAAACACAGCACGCTAAATCCATGGCGAGCAGAGACGCCAAGATGGCCGCAAAGCACCGGCAGGAGCTAGCGCGCCACAACATTACGAAAAACAATGCCTCATACAATTCAGACAGCGACGACGCTTCAACGAACACAGACAGCCCCACGTTCTCAAGCGACGAGGATATGGAATTCGACGATGGCCAGGGAGAATTCCAACGAGCCAGGAAAACTCTAAAAAGAAAAAACTCGTCAGAAACAGAAGCGCCGAACAAGTTCACCGTCCCAACGGCGAACAGATACGACGCGCTGAAGGACAACACCACCAACCTGAATGCCGCTAGTGACACACCAGCGGGCCCCCCATCTCAACAGCAGACTACAACCGCACCGGCACAACGAGCGGTCCCAAAAAGACCACGCGTCCCGCCGATTACAATCGAATATCCAGGGCACTATCTAACCCTGAACAAAACTCTAAAGCAGCATATGGAAGGCCCCATCAAAGCCATCCATAGAGGAAAATCTATCAAATACCATTTTGATACCATAAAGGACCAACGCACTGCGTTGGAATTCTTCAACCACCACCGAATCGGCAACTTCACCCACCAACCGCAAGCCGACAGACAACTGAAAGTGGTCATAAAGGGCCTACCAAACACCGTCAAGGAACAAGAAATAGAAGAAGAACTACAACAACACAACTTCGCCACAACCAACATACACCAATACAAAAAGAGGGACGAAAACACGAAGGAGTTACGTCCAATGGATGTCTTCTGTGTAACACTAGAGAAAAACCCAGAAAACGAGGCAATATATAATACGAGATACCTACTTGACACCAAAATTACAGTAGAATCATACAAAAGCAAAGAAGGCCCCCCACAGTGCAAAAAATGCCAGGGGTTCTTCCACACAGCAAATTACTGCAACATGCCGACGCGCTGCGTCCGATGTGGCGGGGACCACAGAGCATTCCAGTGCCCATTACCGAAAGAGGGAGCTCTTCACTGTGTAAATTGCAACAAAGATGGCCACCCAGCTTCATTCAGAGGCTGCGAAGAATACCAAAAGGCCATCGAAGCATACAAGAAACAGCGACCAGAAAGACAAGCACCTGCACCCAGACCGACAATTCGACCAACGGCAATGCCCACACCAGCAGAAGCCAGCCGATTAGGAAGAAGAAACTGGGCAACTCTGCCACCGCAAAACAACACAGCCACTGCCAACAATAATGGCCTAGAATCAATCCTCAGCTTTGTCAACAAACTAAAAGCAATATGGGACAAAGCCCAATCCTCAAACATATTACAACAACTAACAACGCTCATGAACAACTTTACTCAGGCACCGGACATAATGTCCAAAATCACAACCGTCATTGGAGGAATGATGACTATCTTCAGCACCTTCAATGGAATTTAAGCCATCAAAGAAGAAAAACCTCCGAAGAGCAGAAGATAGACGCCCTCTTCGTCACTGACCATCATGGACAAGTACCGAAAGAACCCACAGAGAACTGGAGATGCCACACATGGCCGAACTCGTAAAGGAGGCAACAACGAGACTTGTGGATAAAGTAAACAGACTCAGACCTGACCTTATCCAGTTAGAGGAGATCGCCACGTATGAACCGGCACCCTGGCACAAGTCAGGGTACCATTGACCATCATTCGCAACTAAGAGACTAGGACCACTACTGTAGGGTATAATGGAAACATCAAGAGAGCCAGGCCGAGATCTAGGTGGAAACATCAAGAAAGCATAGGCAGTACATAGGTTAGTAACATCAAGTAGGGATAGTTTAGTACATAGATTAGAAACATCAAGAAACTGTAGGTAGAAAATAGGTTAGAAACAGGAAAGAAATATATTTAGTACACAGGACAGAAACATCAAGACGTCCTAGGTCTGAAAACGCAAAAATTAGCCACTAAATTAGAACAGAAACATCAAGAATAATAGGAGAGATCATGAAACCACAAAAAGTAGAAAAGAAATAGGCCATGACCAGAGGAAGACCACTAACGAGGCCCTAAAGGACCAAATCAGTGCCCAAAGGGACCTCCAAAGATTAAAAAATGGTGCCCCTATTTATAAATAAATAGTGACCCCAATTAAGTAACCCTACCAGCACACAAGAGGGACCAATCGCCTCAGGCGATAGCACCCTTGCCCTCAACACACAAAAAAAAAAAAAAAAAAAAAAAAAAAAAAAAAAAAAAAAAAGCGGCGCGGCGGCTATTCTCTGCCGTGCTTGCCGCCTTGCCGCTCTCTCTCGCTGTTCTGTTGTTGTGTGTACGCGCGTCGTCCGTCGAAATAATGGCAGATCAGGCGGCTACGAACGAGACTGCTGCGGCACCCGCCGCCACCGGCACGACGAAGAAGGCCAAGTCTGCGGCGTCTGCGAAGAAGCCGCGCGCCAAGCCTGCGCACCCGCGCACCTCTGAGATGGTGACGGCCGCCATCAAGAGTCTGAAGGAGCGCGGCGGCTCGTCGCTGCAGGCGATCAAGAAGTACATTGCCGCGCACTACAAGCTGGACGCGGAGAAGCTGGCGCCCTTTATCAAGAAGTACCTCAAGTCGGCCGTCGTGGCTGGCGAGCTGGTGCAGACGAAGGGGAAGGGCGCGTCCGGCTCTTTCAAGCTTGCCGGCGCCGGCGGCGGGGCGGCCGAGGGCGGCAAGGCTCGTGCCGGCGGTGCGAAGAAGAAGCGCGCCGCTCCGGCCAGCAAGGAGAAGAAGGGCGGCCGCGCGGCCGGCGCAAAGAAGGCTGGTGGCGTGAAGGCGGCGACCGGTCGGAAGGCGGGCGCCGCCAAGAAGGCGTCTGCGGCGTCGGCGGCTCCCGCGGGTGCGAAGAAGGCGGCTGCGGCCAAGCCGGCCAAGGCCAAGTCGCCGTCGAAGGCGAAGAAGGCCGCCAAGGTTCCGACGAAGAAGCCGAAGGCGCCGCGCCCGAAGAAGGCGACGACGCCGTCTAAGGCGAAGGCGTCGCCCAAGAAGAAGAAGTAAAGTAGTAAAGTTAAAGAAAGGCAAGGGAGAGGGGTTGGCGCTTGACGCCGTCGTCCCCCACCGCCCTCCCCCGCGTCGTCTTAGTGGCGCGCGATGGCACGGCTGCGGCTGTCGCGCGGCCCAAAACGGCCCTTCTCAGGGCCATCAAAGGACGTCGGGAAGGCGTTGATTGTCGTGCATGCGCCGGTGTGGTTGGTTGTGTGTGAGACCCTTGTGGGTACTGTTTGCGTGCCGTGGTGGTTGGATTGTGGTGCCGGTGGCGGTAGGCGGCGGCGCGCGGTAGCGGAGCGGTTGTGGCCGTTTGTTGGTCTTTTTATTTTATTTTATTTGTTTTTGTTGTAGTTGTTTTTTTTGCGGCGGCCGACGTTTGGTTGCTCATGTATGTTTCTGGAGACTCTAGTTTGTTTGTGTGTTTGCTTGCTTTGCGGATGTCGTGTCTTTTGTGTGTGTGTGTTGTGTCTCTCTCTCTCAAAGCGGCGGGGGGACGTGAGACGTGGAAGTGGCCGGCGGGAATTGGGAAGGCGCGGTGGCGTTGACGTTGTAGTGTAGCGTAGCGTGCGCGCGCCTCGGAGACGGCGGCGGCCAGCCACCCGTGGTGTGTGGTGACGTCGTCCGGCTGTTGTGTGTGTGTATTGTGAGGGATGGGAGTGACGTCGATTGTTGGCGAGAGCGGCTGTGGACGGGAGGGGAATTGGTTGTTGTTGTTTTGCGGGGCGGCAAGACCGACAAAAGTTTTGCTCGCGACGGAGAGATGTTAGTGGCCCTGAAAAGGGCCGTTTTTGTTGGGCGGGCGCGCGTGCGCGGCGCGGTTTCTAGGCGCGCTCGCCGCGGATGCGGCGCGCGAGCTGGATGTCCTTGGGCATGATGGTGACGCGCTTGGCGTGGATTGCGCACAGGTTGGTGTCTTCGAAGAGGCCGACGAGGTAGGCCTCGCTGGCCTCCTGCAGGGCCATGACTGCGGAGCTCTGGAAGCGCAGGTCGGTCTTGAAGTCCTGGGCGATCTCGCGCACTAGGCGCTGGAACGGCAGCTTGCGGATGAGCAGCTCTGTGCTCTTCTGGTAGCGCCTGATTTCCCGCAGGGCGACGGTGCCCGGCCTGTAGCGGTGGGGCTTCTTGACGCCGCCGGTGGCGGGCGCGCTCTTCCTCGCCGCCTTGGTGGCGAGCTGTTTGCGCGGCGCCTTTCCGCCGGTGGACTTGCGGGCCGTTTGCTTTGTGCGGGCCATAGCGGAAGAGCGGCGTGGAGGTGCGTGCGGTACACGAAGCGTCCGGTGCTGCCTTGAC
Organism: Schistocerca nitens; assembly: GCF_023898315.1. Classification (NCBI taxonomy): domain Eukaryota; kingdom Metazoa; phylum Arthropoda; class Insecta; order Orthoptera; family Acrididae; genus Schistocerca; species Schistocerca nitens. The sequence continues at coordinate 30,402 of NW_026046034.1, forward strand.
AACGGGCCCGCGCGGCCCCGCGCCGCGCTTATATGCCCTCGGTGCGCGTGGTGGGGGGAGGGCGGGCCAGAGTCTATATAGGGGGGCGGCGGCAGAGAGCTCGCACCGTAGCCGACTCGCTAGCGCCGGGTGAGGAGCTGGCGCTTGTGTTTTTTCGCTTGCTTGCTTTGAGGAGGAGGAAGGAAGAAGAATGACAGGCCGCGGCAAGGGAGGAAAGGGGCTGGGCAAGGGTGGCGCCAAGCGGCACCGCAAGGTGTTGCGCGACAACATCCAGGGCATCACGAAGCCCGCCATCCGCCGCCTGGCTCGCAGGGGCGGCGTGAAGCGCATCTCTGGTCTGATCTACGAGGAGACCCGCGGAGTGCTGAAGGTGTTCCTGGAGAACGTGATCCGCGACGCGGTGACGTACACTGAGCACGCCAAGCGCAAGACTGTGACGGCCATGGACGTGGTGTACGCCCTGAAGAGGCAGGGGCGCACCCTGTACGGTTTCGGCGGTTAGGCAGGCAGCCAGCCAGCCAGCCAGCCGGTGTGCTGTGCTGCGTTGTGGCCTTCCCGCGGCCGTGCCGTGCCCGTGCTTGGTGGGAGAGACGAAAACGGCCCTTTTCAGGGCCACCACACTGTTCGGAGATTGAAAAGTGCGAAAGAGTCTGTGTTGCCTGTGCGTGTTGTTGTTGTTGCTGCTGCTGCTGCTGCGCGTGCGTTAGTTTTTGAGTTTGACGCGATGGGCGCGGCTGAGTCCAGTGTGTGCGTGGTTTGTTGTTTGTTTGTGGCGTGGGCATAGGCGGGCGGGCCGGATCGATCGATCGATCGATCGATCGATCGGATCAGCTGTTTGGTTTTTTTTTTTTTTGTCTGTGCCACGCGCGCCCCTTTAATTGAAACATTATAATGCTAACAATGATCATCACATTATCGGTGTATTGATGTCGTTGTCGTTTGGAACGCGACTCTGTGCGTGCGCGGAGGGGTGCAGAAACAAAAAAGACAAAAAGAGAGAAACGACAAAATGTGTGCGCGTTCGGCCACACGGGCTGTGGACAAGATGGCGGACGTGCGCCGGCGCTGGCTGTGCAATGTATGTATGTGGACGTGTTGTGTAAAGTGCGGCGAGCACGGACGACGGAAACTTTGCTTTGGACGTAGGTTTGTGTGGTGGCCCTGAAAAGGGCCGATTGTTGTGAGCCGAGCCGGCAAGGCAAAGGCAGGCGCGTTTGCGTGCAGGGAGCACGCAAGCGCAGCGCCGCGCTCTCTGTTTAGGCCTTCTTCTCGGTCTTCTTTGGCAGCAGGACGGCCTGGATGTTGGGCAGGACACCACCCTGTGCGATGGTGACGCCCGACAAGAGCTTGTTGAGCTCCTCGTCGTTGCGGATGGCGAGCTGCAGGTGGCGCGGGATGATGCGCGTCTTCTTGTTGTCGCGGGCCGCGTTTCCGGCCAGCTCGAGCACCTCAGCCGCGAGGTACTCCATGACGGCGGCGAGGTAGACGGGCGCCCCGGCGCCGACGCGCTCGGCGTAGTTTCCCTTGCGCAGGAGGCGGTGGATTCTGCCGACCGGGAACTGGAGCCCAGCCCTGCTTGAGCGGGACTTTGACTTGCCCTTGACTTTGCCTCCCTTTCCGCGTCCGGACATGGCGTTTGGCTAGTTGAAACACGTAACGTAACGGTGCGAGCCGCAGCGAGTCGAGCAGCGGAGTGCGTGGCGGCGGGAACTCGAACTCGAACTCGCTAAATCGCAGACATCCTCTGTCTGGAGTAGGGGGAGGCTAAGCAGCAGTGCTGCTATTCCTCCGTTGTCAGCTCTGGTGGTGTGTGGTGGCCTCTCGTTCGAATTGGCCTCTGGCTACTTCGCTAGTGTAGACTAGCGAAGTAGTTTATTGCTGGTAGGTCTTCTGGGGCAGGCTGCCGCCTGCCGGTGCGCCACTCTTCATTCACCCACTTCACTGTGACCTCAGTGATGTGGTCCCAGTCCGAAGGGGTGAAGATGGGGCGGCTGTTCAGCAGTTTCAGCTCCTTCCGTGTTACGGCCTCGCACAACAAGCCACGCCTGTGGCGATGGTCGCACGGTACGTGCGGAAGAGGTGGCTTCGCGTGCGCCGGCGTGAAGGGGTACGGGTTGTCCCCATGAGGGTACGTCCCGTCCTTCAGCGACGCCACGATCTTCTTCAGGAAGGGCTGCACGCTCCGCTCGTCAGGGAGCGGGAGGGGCAGTCCTTCGTCGGTTGCCGCTTCTTCTTCATCGTGCGAAGAAGCGGGCGGCAAGTCGTCATCAGTTTGTTCTTCTTCTGCATCCGTCTCCAGGCCAGAAGACGGTGCAGGCGTCCCGACGTCCACTTCCATGCGAGTCGCCGCCTGCATTGCTGCAGGAGGCGAGTCGGTGGACGTCGGGGTGGACGTCTGGGTGGCGGCATCCACCCGCGATGGCTGCTTCACAGGGGCGGGGGGAGCTGGCACAGGCGGCGCCTTCTTGAGAAGCCGCAGCTCCTCCCGCAGCTGTTGAAGCTGTCGGTGGACAGCCACCAGTTCGTCCTTAGTTGCGGCCCTTTCGGCCGCGATGGCAGCTTGTAAGTCGGCCAGCGCTTGGTCGGTAGCCGCTTCGACGCGGCACGACGCGCGCCCCTCGCCGGAGCGGGGAGGCAGTGCGGCCGACTTGGCGCCAGGCACCTCAGAGCTTGCTGTGGTGTGCTGCCGACGGTAGCTGCAGCTGCGCGAGTTGGCGGCGTGTGGACCGCCGCAGTTCGCGCATCTGCTGGGCCCTCCACGTGGTTTGGGGCAGCTACGGGTGTCGTGTGCCGCCGCGCATTTTAAACACGCGACTGCATTCCGGCAGACACCCGCCACATGCCCCAACTGCTGGCACCTGTAGCACTGCACACCTTGCAGTGATCGCCGCTTGTGCTTCGGCTTCTGTGGTCGCCTGCGGCCGCGGGAGCTCCCCAAGGCACTGATGAGGTGATCCAGCGCGGCTGCCAACTTGTTGCCTCTGCGTCCTGCCATACTTTCGGTTAGAGCGAACAAAGGCGTGCGCGAGCGACCTTACGGTGCGAGCCGTAGCGAGTCCAGCAGCGGAGTGTGGCCGTGCGTGTGGCGTGGCGGCGGGACTAGGGTGGGGGTCCCTTTATGGGCTCGGGTGCGGCGGCCGGTTGCGCGCGCGCCCCATTGGTCGGCGGCCGCAACAGGGCGAGCTGGTAAAGGTGGGGTGTTGCGGTAGCGGCGGGTGCCACTGTGTGGGGAGACGCTGACTAGAGCGGAGCGCTTGCTGCTTGCTGTTGTACGTTCGAGATGCCGCCCAAGACTAGCGGGAAGGCCGCCAAGAAGGCTGGCAAGGCGCAGAAGAACATTTCGAAGGGCGACAAGAAGAAGAAGCGCAAGAGGAAGGAGAGCTATGCCATCTACATCTACAAGGTGCTGAAGCAGGTGCACCCCGACACGGGCATCTCGTCGAAGGCGATGAGCATCATGAACAGCTTCGTGAACGACATTTTCGAGCGCATTGCGGCCGAGGCGTCTCGCCTGGCGCACTACAACAAGCGCTCGACCATCACGTCCCGCGAGATCCAGACGGCTGTGCGGCTCTTGCTGCCTGGCGAGCTGGCCAAGCACGCCGTGAGCGAGGGCACGAAGGCGGTGACCAAGTACACGAGCTCCAAGTGAGGGGGTTAAGGCTCTAGGGAGCTCCCCTCCGTTGCGAGAGCGGCAAAACGGCCCTTTTCAGGGCCACCAAATTGCCTTTGCGGGAAGAGCGGAATTGTTGTTTGTGTGAGGCGGCGCATAGCTACCCGGTTTGGTTGGTTGCGAAGCAGCTGGTGGTGGTGGTTATGCGTGCTCGCGAGTCTTGGCGTGGTTGGTTGGTTGGTTGGTTGTTTGTTTGTCGACACCATAGACAGGAGGTGTTGTCTGTGTCGCTGATTCCTTTCCTTTCTTTGTCTCTGTCTGCCCGGTTAGTCACGTGACTGCAATTGAAACCCCTCGCGACTGTTGGATGTCACCGTTAGGGCCGTCGGCGGGTTTGTTTGTTGTCACATCATACATACATGATGGCGAGGGTGAAATGTTGTGTTGCCGTCTTACTATTCCCTTTGCTGTACGGCGTGGAGGTGTGTTGGTGACGTTTTAAAAAAAAAAAATGGACGTGTCTTTACTAGTCATTAAGAAGACGCAAGAATTGTACGGGCGGGTGGGGTAGGCGACACGCACGGTGGTGTACCCATTTATTTGGCCCTTGATTTTGATAGCCGTTTCTGCAGTTGATTTGAATGATTGATTGTTGTGCGCACGCACGCCGGTGTCGTCATTCAAGGTGCACGTGTGTTCGGTTCAGTGACGGTAGACGACGACGGCCGTTGTTTGTTGTTATGGGCGTACACGCGGTTGTCTGTGTCCCCCGGTGAAATGGCCGGTTTGTCGGTGATGTGATGTGATCCGATCCGGCGGCCCTGAGTAGCTGTCTATGGGCATCATGGCAACGTGTCGGTCTGAACACCCGTCTCACTGTGGCACCGTCGGCGCTGCGAACGGTGACGAAAGGCTGACTGTGATCGGTCGGATGTCATGTCTTGTCTGGGCAGAACGTGTGGAATGAGCCAAAAAAAAAAACTGTGGGGACGGAAACAATGGTGGAGGAGGGGAACGAAAATAATAAAACGAAACGAAACGAAGAAAAAGAAGAAGGAGAAGCAATCACCGGAAAACGAGACAGGGGAAAAACGGAGAGGCGCTGTCTAGAGCAACGGAACGTTCCCGTGCATTGCAGCCGCACTGACATGCGTTTACGGCGCGGCTGCAAGTGTCGGCCGTGGTGACGGCTGAATTGCATTGCCTTCCCGGATGCAACGTTCGCCCGATATGGCTCGGAGGAAGAATCTATGAGAGAGTGCCTTGCCCTTGCCGTTTCGTGTGCGGTGTAGCGAATGATGTGTGTGTGTGTGTGTGTGTGTGTGTGTGTGTGTGTAGTGGGGAATGGATGGTCGATAGCTGCCGTCACGGTCGAGATAACGCAGTCAAAGGTGTCGCGAAAAAGTGTGTTAGCCGTGGTTGGTTTGTGTGTTTGTTTTGTTTGTAAAGAGAAGGGACGAGAGAAAGAAGGTAGGTGGAGAGTGCGTTGCGTGTTGCGAACTGCGTCCGTGAATACGGCAGTATTTGGTGGTGGGCGTGCCCTTGCAGGTGGCCCGGAAGGCGTGTTCGTTTCGCGGTAGTGTGGACGGGTGAGGGGCACGCGTAACGCTGCGCTGCTGGCATATTCGGGAGATGGGAGGGGGCGAAAGGAGAAAGGAGACGCGGAGGGCGCGTGTGGGTGGTTCGCGCTGCGCTCGGCGGTTGTGTTTGTTTGTGCAACAAATGTGTTGCCGGGAGGGGGACCGTTGTTGTGGTGGTTGCGGTTGTAGCCTCCGACGCGGCTGGCAGTGAACAACGTGAGACGACGGATGCGTGGCTGGGGCGGCGCATGTCGCCGGTGCCATGCCTTTAGAGCCGCGTGGTCGGGGTGTGCGCACCGCGTGTCGTGTTGCGAGACATCACATGTGCTGCTGCGCACCGGTGGCGTGGCGTGGCGTGGCGTGGGGGCGAGGAGAGCGAGCCGCGCCAGTACCGCGCGGTGTGCTTGTGCGCCGGAGAATGGCACACTGCGCCTGCCCGTTGAGGAGGCTGATGGCCGTGGTGTGGTGGAAATGGAGCGCGTCGGACGTGTACCAATGAGAAAGAGAAACAAAGCAAGCAACCACGAACGAAAGGTGGAGGGAGGCATTGTGTCACATGTGGCGGTGGGGAAAAACGAAAAAAAAAACAAAAAACAAAAAACAAAACAAACAAAGACGTTAAGAAAGAGGAGAAACAACAAAGACAATGAGTCGTGCGTTCGCGAGGGGGGTGGGTGTGCGTGCGTAACGCCGGTACGCGCAGTGCGGAGCCCAACGGCTGTGTCGTCGGCCGAATGGGTGCGGGAATAGAGGCCGCGTCGGCACGGAGAAGGAAGCAAGAAGGAAGGACGCACGCGCGCTGCGGCGTTGGCGCGGTTTGCGGCTGGCGCCTTTGGTGGCAACGGCCAGGACAAGCAGCGGTGTATGGTGTTGTGCGGGGCGGACAGGGGCGGCGGTGGTGGACGGGGAGGAGGCGGTGGCGTGTGTGGTACGGCGAAAACGGGACGGACGGCCGGCGGATGTTGAGAGGCGCCGCCCGCGCACGCACGCAGACACACAGAAGGGAAGAGCGAGAAAGGAACAAATGGAGGGGGCGAATGTGGAGGTGCGGGGAGGGGGAGGCGGTGGTGTTTGTGGGCATGTGGTGGGAGAGAAGGGCGGGGGCGGAAGGACAGAGGCGCGAGGCGACAGCCTGTGCTTGTTGCTTGCTTGCGTCTTTTTGTTTTTTTATTTTGTTTTTATCCTTTGGTCGCCTTGGAGCCTGTCGGTCCCGTCCGTGTGTGGCCACGCTGTGGGTGCGTGTATGTTTGTACGTTTCGTTTTTTGTCTTCTTCTGCAGCAGAGGCGGCCAGCAAATGAGTGCGGTTGGATGGATGGGCGGCCACGGCACGGCACCGCACCTGTGCCCAAGGAGGAGACGCTGGCGGCGGGCCACCCTCGGATGCGGCCGGCCGGGGCTGTGTGCGCCGCTGCAACAACAACGAGTAAACAAGACGAAGACGAAGCGGATGGCTGGTGAGTGCATTTCGGCGGTAGACGAGGCAGTGTGTGATGTGGCGTTGTGACGGGGGGGTTTGCTCACGCGGCCTCGTTGTGTTGATGCGCAGGAAGACGAGATGCGGGCAGACGCGTACAGAGAGACGAGCCCGGTCTGCAGCAGGATGTGCGGCGCGCCGAGTGCAGAGCAGCGCGCGCCGGCTGGGCTGGGTTCGGCTGGGCCCGCCCGGCGGCGGGCCGCGCTGTTGTCGCGGACGTGAGCGCCCCCTGGCGGGTGGTCGGAGGCGGCGCGGTGGACGTGTGGCTGGTTGGCAGTGCACATTGCGAGTGGCTGGCTGGCTGGCTGGCTGGCTGGCTGGCGGGCGGGCGGTCGGTCGGCGGCGGCGGCGAGAAGAGAGAGGAGGTATGTGTTGCGGGCGCCTTTGCTGCGCTGCGTCGTTGCGTGCCTGGGCGTGCGCCTGTCGACTGTGTGTGACTGTGTTGGGCGTTGTGCCACCCACGTACGTGTGCTCGGCCGAAGGCAGGCGTCGGAAAGAAGAGGGCGAAGGGCAGGAAAGTGGGTCGGTGTGCGTGCGTAGCCCGTGATGTGATGATGTCACGTCACGTCATGTGTTTGCGAAGCGGCTGCCGAGAGGTGTGTGGTAGCGAGCGGGAATGTGCGTTTGGTGGTTGCGGCGTGAGGTGAGGGTGGGAGAATATTGGGGCGGGCGGGCGGGCGGGCGGGCCGTTGTTGGTGGTTCCTCCTGTGGTTGTTTGTGCAGCTTTGATGGCAACGTGGAAGGACGCCGGTTTCGTGCCTTGCGTGTGGTTGTCGACGGTGACTGGTTGGGGTGTGCGCCGATGCACGTGCCATGTCGTTAGTATGTTTGGGTCGTGAGTGTTGTTTTTGGCTGTGTTGTTGTGTACGGGAAGGGGGGGGAGAGGAGGAGGCGGGTGGATAGTGCGTGCAGTAGTGTCGTTGCGACGGGCGCGTCGGGTGGAGCTGTGCGTAGTGGCGGAAAGGTGTAGGTTGCGGGAAGGGAGCCCGTCGTGTGTCGTGTCGTGTCGTTGACGGGGTCGCGTGCGTGCGTTGTGAAATCGAGTGTGGCGGGAAAGGAGCAGTGTGCCGCTGGCGTCGTGGCCGTTAGCAGAGGCTGTGCTTGTCCGTTTGTTACCTGTTGGACGCTTGGTGCGAGTTGTTTGCTGCTGTTGTTGTTGTCATCGTTGTCGTTGTCGCCCCCGTCTCGCGGGTTGTTTTTGTTTGTCGGCTGTGCTGTGTCGGCGAGCTGTTTTGCGGTGCGTGAATGTGTTGGTGCAAAAGTGGCGGCGTTATGGCTGCGCCCGCGACGAGCCGCGGGCGCGCCATTGATGATGTTCAAACACAGAGCGGCTGTGTGCAATGGGAGGCCTGCGTACGGGTAGCGGTGTTGTCGTACGTGCATCCGGCCCGGTGCGGAAAGCGCCGTTGCCGTTTGCCCCTTAGTTGCCAGCCATGTCGCGTGAGCGGCGGGTTGCCTCTGGTCGACGTGGTGCTCGGGTTTGTGGTTGTTGGTGCCCTTTGGCCGGTGGGTGGTGTTTAATTTTGTTTTTGTGTGTGTGTGTGTTTTATATCTGCCTCCTGCTCGGTCGTGCGGCGGTTTGGTCGACGTCGTCTGTAGTTTTTGCGGCTTGCCGACGACCGACCGACACACCTTTGAAACCTACGTGTGGCGCCCGAAGGTGAACGTAACCTGACCGCGGACCTCTCGGCGCCTTAACCTAACCTAACCTCTAACCTAAGATGTCCGGCCGTAAAGGTAGGTGCGGCCACCTGACGCCTCACGTCCGAACGCTTAACCTAACTTTGACGCTTAACCTAACTGTAACCCTTAACCTAACCCACGTCCACCTAACCTAACCTAACCTCACCTTAGGGTGGTGTACACCGCGAATGCCTTAGGGCATGTTATGTTATATAGTCTTAGGTGGAGTCCACTATACGCAACAAGCGGCTACACGGGTAGCAGGGGTTGTGTGGCGTGGGCTGGGCGGTTCTGTTTAGGTTGGATGGCCCTTGGGCAAGTACGGAAAGGGCAACGGGCGCGGGGCAAGGTCAGGACATGCGGGGACCCAAGCGGCAATCGGTATTGTAATTGTCAACTGTCGAAGCTCTGCGTTGGTAAAGTACCGGAACGTCAAGCGCTGATAGAAAGCGCCGAAGCTGCAATCGTTATAGGTACAGACGGTGCTTTAGAAAGGATAGCGTGCATGCAACCGGTGGTGGAGTGGTTCGTCGCTGTTAGTAGTAGTTTATCCTGTGTAGTGAAGTAGAAGTGGTGGACGGTTCCTGTGAACTATTGTGGGTGGAGGGTACACTCAACAGCCGAGCTAGGTTGATAATTGGCTCCTTTTACCGACCTCGCGACTCAGCAGCATTAGTGGCCGAACAAGTGAGAGAAAATGTGGACATACATTTTCCTTTCCTCAGCGTGTTACAGTCTTAGGTGGAGATTTCAATGTGCCAGATGTTCAGGACGGGTGGTAGGGACAGAGCATCGAGTGACAGTATACCGAGTGCACCATCCGAACGAAAATTACCGCGAGCAATTAAACAGAGAGAGAACCGACTCGTGGAGATAACATCGTGGACCTACCGATGACAAACAGACCCCGAACTTGTCGACTCTGTATGTGCAGAACAGGGACCCAGTGATCAAGAGGCCGTTGCAGCATCGCTGAATATGGACGTTAATAGGAATATACACAAAAAAGGGAGGAAGGTTTATCTGTTTAGCAAGAGTAATAGAAGGCAGATTTGAGACTAGCAGACAGATGAAAACGCAAATGTCTGCTCCGACACTGACAATGTTGAGTGTTTATGGAGAAAGTGCAAGGCAATCGTAAAACGCGTCTTAGACAGGTACGTGCCGAGTAAAACTGTGAGGGATGGGAAAAACCCACCGCGGTACAACAACCAAAGTTTAGGAAACTATAGCGAAAGCAAGGAGAGCTTCACTCAAAGTTGAAACGCAGCCAAAACCTCTCAGACAAACAGACGCTAAACGATGTCCAAAGTTAGCGTAAGGAGGGCTATGCGTGAAGCGTCCGGTGAATGCGAAAGTAAAATTCCATGTACCGACGTGACAGGAAATCAAATCAAATCCTAGGACGTTGTGGTCGTACGTTGAATCAGTAGTAAGCGGCTCGAAACGGCATATCCAGACACTCCGGGATGATGATGGCATTGAAACAGAGGATGACACGCGTAAAGCTGTGAAATACTAAACACCTGTTTCCAAAGCTGTTTCACGGAGGACGACCGCACTGCAGTTCCTTCTCGCACAAACGAAAAAATGGCTGACATCGAAATAAGTGTCCAAGGAGGAATAGAAAAGCAACTGGAATCACTCAACAGAGGAAAGTCCACTGGACCTGACGGGATACCAATTCGATTCTACCTACACAGAGTACGCGACAGAACCTCCTAACAGCCGTGTACCGCAAGTCTCTAGAGGAACGGAGGGTTCCAAATGATTGGAAAAGAGCACAGGCAGTCCCGGGCTTGAAGAAGGGTCGTCGAGCAGATGCGCAAAACTATAGGCCCTATATCTGTGACGTCGATCGGTTGTAGAATGTGAGAACATGTTTTATGCTCGAGTAGTAGCATGTCGTTTTTTGGAAACCCAGTGTCTACTATGTAGGAATCAACATGGATTCCGGAAACAGCGATCGTGTGAGACCCAACGCGCTTTATTTGTTCATGGGACCCAGAAAATATTAGATACAGGCTCCCAGGTAGATGCCATTTTGGTTGACATCCGGAAGGAGGGCGTTCGATACAGTTCCGCACTGTCGCCTGATAAACAAAGTAAGTGTCTGCAGAATGTCGGACCAAGTGTGTGTGGCTGGACTGAAGAGATTGTAGCAAACAGAACACAGCATGTTGTGTTATCAATGGAGAGACGTCTACAGACGTTAAAGTAACCTCTGGCGTGCCACAGGGGAGTGTTATGGGACCCATTGCTCTTCACACACAATGTATATAAATGACCTAGTAGATAGTGTCGGACGTTGCATGCGTCTTTTCGCGGATGATGCTGTAGTATACAGAGAAGTTGCAGCGAAAAATGCAGGACGATCTGCAGCGGATAGGCACGTGGTGCAGGGAGTGGCAACTGTCCCTTAACATGTATTGCGAATAATATAGAAAGACGGACCCTTTATTGTATGATTGATTATATGATAGCGGGACAAACACTGGTAGCAGTTACGTCTGTAAAATATCTGGGAGTATGCGTGCGGAGTGATTGGGAGTGGGATGATCATCATATTAAAAAAAAAAAACAAAAAAAAAAAACAAACAAAAGTAATTGTTGGTAAGGCGGGTACCAGGTTGCGATTTATTGGGAGAATGCGTAGCAAATGTCGTCCATCAACAAAGGAGGAGGTGGCTTACAAAACACCCGTTCGTTCGACCTATACGTGCGTGTTGCCCATCAGTGTGGGATCCGTACCAGGTCGCGTTGACGGAGGCGACGGAGACGATCCAACGTTTCGTCGCAGGGTCATTTGGTAACCGTGATAGCGTTACGGAGATGTTTAACAAACCCAAGCGGCAGACTCTGCAATAGAGGCGCTCTGCATCGCGGTGTAGCTTGCTCGCCAGGTTTCGAGATATTGCGTTTCTGGATGGGGTATCGAATATATTGCGTATACCTCCCGAGGAGATCACGAATGGATGTGGTTAGAGAGATTCGAGCGCGCACGGAGGCGTTTTTTTTGCAGACTGTCGGTTCGTCCCGCGAACCATACGCGACTGGAACAGCAAAGGGAGGTAAATGACATTGGCACGTGAAGTGCCCTCCGCCACACACCGTTGGGTGGCTTGCGGAGTCTAAATGTTAGAGGTCGGCTGTCGGTGTGTGCTTTTGAAGGCAGATTCGGTGCGTCTGTAGTTGCGGATGGCGGTTAGCCACCCTCGCTTAAAGCGGCGAGGGGCGGCGGCGCCTCGGTTGGCCGGTGCCCATGTTGCGCAGGCGGCGCTCGTTTTTGTTTTGCGGCGGGCAATTTTGTGGGAAACGGGCGCGAATGTTGGCGGGCGAGGTGGCCCGACGGCCGCGGGCCGATCGGGAAACGGTGGGAGGGCGATGGGGCGGCGGAGGTGCGTTTGCACGGCCGTCATCGCCGCACGCCTCCGCTTGTGTGGCTGTGGCGGCGGCCGCGCTGGCCGGGCTGGCGCGGCGACGGTGCGCCAGTTTTGCCGAAGGTTTGGCCATTGTGGCGGGTCGTCGGCTGGGGCTGTGGGGGCGGCATTTGGGCGGGGGCGGCGATTCTCGGCGGGCCGAGCCAGGCTGTGGCGCGCGGTAGCTGCAGTTTGGCCGTGGTTTGCGGCGCTGCCGTGGCGACTGGTTGGCGACTGTGGTGTGGCCGTGTGTAGCCCCATCCTCGGTGGTTTGAATGGCGCGGGTGGTTGCGGCGCAGGTTTGGGGCTGGTCCGCACAGGCTGTCGGACGTTGGGCGGTAGCAAGCGCCGGTCCGCATCTTCAGAGTGTCGTCGACTTAGGAAAGGTAGTTTTTACCAAAGAGGCATTTACTACTAACAGCAGATCACAAGAAGGAAAGAAGGTGCTTCATGTTTATTTATATGTCATCAGGCAGGCGGTGGGGAAAGTAGAATCACAATAAGAGAGCGATACTTCGCAAGTTAGCGAGTAAGTAGCGCGCTGGGCCGCTTGTAGCGGTCTCTGTCGTGAGGCGGAGCACCAAGGCCCCGGATAAGAGGGTTCGCAGAGTCCGCAGAGGAACGATAGAGAAGTCTTGCTTGACGTTGGAAACGGGCGATTACGTAGTCCTCTTGGGCCGCCTCGTGGAGATAGTGCGACGGAAACGTGGCAGGAACGTGAAAAATTCGGCGGAGGGCCTTGTTCTGCAGCTGCTGAAGGCGATGAATGTGCTTGTTGGCTGCGTTTCCCCAGACGGCGCTTGCGTAATCCATCACTGGGCGGATAAAGAGGCGATAGACCAGAAGTCCGTTCCTCGCGGAGAGAGCAGAGCGCTCGTTGAGGAGGGGGTATAAAGCCCCCAGACGCTGGTGCACCTTTAGGCGGACAGCCGCTGCTTGCTGTTGCCACGTCAGTTGACGGTCCATTATGACACCCAAGTAGGTGGCGGCGTCGCTCCACACAATGTCCACACCAAAAAGACGAACTGACGGGACTGGCGGCGAGTGTCTCCTAGTGAAGATGACGGCCTGGCTTTTTAGGGCATTAAAGGAGACACGCCATCTCGTCGCCCACGTCTCGAGGTCGGCGCAAGCATCCTGCAACCGACGGTGGAGAGCTGCTGGCCACCGGCTTCGGGTGTAGAGAAGAGTGTCATCAGCGTAAAGGGCCCTCTCGATACGTGGCGATCGAGGGAGGTCAGATGTGTAAATTGAATAAAGCGTGGGGCCCAGGACAGAGCCCTGCGGGACGCCCGCCGTGATCAGCCGAGTCGAGGACAGGGCGTCGCCTATCCGCACTTGGAAGCGGCGTCCACGCAAGTACGAGGCGAGGAGATGAACTATCTTCTTCGGGAAGCCCATGTGTCGTAGCTTGTACAACAGCCCACAGTGCCACACACTGTCAAACGCCTTCGAGACGTCTAGGAAGATGGCGCCGCAGAACTCCCTGTTGTTGAAGGCGAGGGTGATTTCCTCCACCACACGGATCAACTGGAGGCAGGTGGAATGCCCCTGCCGAAAGCCAAACTGCTCAGGCGGAAGTATACGTCGGTGGTCCAGGAAGTCCCGTAAGCGGTGAAGCAGGAGCCTCTCGAAGACTTTGCTCAGGTGCGGCAGCAGGCTGATAGGCCGGTAGTTGCGAGGATCCTGGCGGGGTTTACCCGGTTTAGGAACAGCCACGACAATCGCACGCCGCCAAGCTGCAGGATAGGTGCACGTCCGGACGATACTATTGAAAATGGTGGCCAGTATCACGAAAGCGACGGGCGGCAATTTCTTAAGGACCCGCACAGGGAGGTCATCAGCACCCGGCGCTTTGGCTGATGATAAGGCTGCAACGGTGGACTTGACTTCCGCCGGAGTAATGGGAGCTAGCAAATCGTCCTCTTCGCCAACGTCTTCCGCCAGGTACGTGGCCATGGTCTCCTCCACGAGGTGAACATGCTGCAGATCGACAGGGTCATCGATGGGGCGAAAATTTGCTTCAAAGACGTCAGCCAACGCGTTGGCCTTGTCTAAAGGTGCATAAGCGACGCCGGCAGGAGCATCCAAAGGAGGAACAGAGGCCTTCCGCTTAGTGAAAAATCTCACAGCGTCCCAGGAGTGGGCGTCTGGGGTAAAGGAGGCCAGCTGCGACGCCCATTGACGATTCTTGTGCTCGATGATGGCGGACTTGACGGTGCGGCGGAGAAAGTTGACATGCCGCTTCAGGTGAGGGTCCCTCGTAAGCCGCCAGTCCTTGAAAAGTCGATTTCTCTCGCGGATTAGATCGAGGATGTCCGGCGGGAGACCAGGCCGCGGCGGTGGAGAGCGCCGAGGGCGCGGCGTGGAGGAATCCAACGCAGTCCCCACAGCGGCGGTAAATTCATCAACCGCCCAGTCCACGTCGCGAGCGTCGTTCTCAGGGTGAAGATGCGCGGAACGAGAAAGGTGGGCTCGGAAACGGTCCCAGTCCGTCCTCTTGAGGTCCCGACGGGCAGGTCGCGACGACGGGGAGACAGCTAGCCGGAAGAGGACAGGGAGGTGATCCGAATTTAGGGCGTGGATCGACTCCGCTGTGAGAAACTGCCGCAGCCCTTTGGTGATAGCAAGGTCCAAGACATCTGGAGCACCCCTGGATGGAAAACAGGTGGGAGTGTCCGGCCCACAGGCGTAGGCATCCACCTGGTCCAGCACGCGAAGAAGTCGGCGGCCATTGTGCGTGGTGGTGATGGAATTCCAAGCGGCGTGCTTCGCGTTAAGATCGCCAGCGACGAAGAGACGGCCACGAACTTGGAGAAGCGCACGAGCTTCATCCATGTTGAGAGGTCCACGAGGCGGCCGATAGGCCGCGACGAAGGTCACGAGGCCGGCAGAAGTCTCGACCGCGACCGCCGTTGTCTCGAAGGTCTGGAGCGGCGGCGTCGGTGCAGCGTAGTGACGGATACTGGCTTTGACATAGATGGCGGTGCCGCCTCCGGCCGTCATCCGGTCAGTACGATAGCACCGATAATTGGCAATATTGGCTCGAAGCGCGGGCTTGAGATGAGTCTCCGTCACTAGGCAGAGATCCACGTCGTAGTCTAGAAGGAACTGCCGCAGGTCCATGAGGTCGTGATACAGGCCGTTGGCATTGTAAGTAACAATGCAGAGGTCTTCTAGGCGTCTAATCGCGGCCATGCTGGACAGAGGGTGCCTCGCTGGTTGCGCTGAGCGCTCCTCGGACGGTCGCCTCGACCGCGGCTGCAATGGACGCAGGGAGAGCCTGAATGGCTTTGGACATCTCTGCGAGAGCAGCGAGCATCGTTTGAAGAAGGGTCGTCACGTCGCAGTCAGCAGCAGGGGGTTGACTGCCGGAGGGAGGATGCAGACCAGCACCCGGGCGGCGTCGCGGTGGTAACGCCGGAAAAGAGGTCGTCGACAGGTCCAACCCAGGAGCAGGAGCGGGGGCCTGAACACCACCCCTGACGACATCGGCAGCCGTTGGGCGCTGCAGGACGTAGGCACGGCGCCGCTCCAACAGGGTAGGCGGCTGTGAGCGAGAGGCTGCTGCAGTCCGCGTAGACGCTGCGGTGTTCCCAGTAGTGCCGCGGGGTGAGCGACGTTTGGCGTTCAACGGTGGCAGTCCTCGCTGGCGGCGACTGGCCTCCTTGTGCTTCGGACAGGCACGGTAATTTGCCGTGTGGTTGCCGCCACATAGGCCACACTTAGCGGGCTCTTGCCGGGGGTGAGTGCAGGTCTTACTCTCATGACCACCGCCGCAGCGAACACACATAGCCGGCATGGTGCAATGGCGAGCTACATGATTGAAACCCTGGCAGCGATAACACTGCAGGACTCCACGTGACTTCCGAAGCTTCTCCACCGTCACGGCCAGGGCACAGAGCCTGGTCAGTTGGAAAATTTCACGATGGCGGTCCGTGTCTGGCAGTACGACGACACGCAGACCCGACTTCTTGTTCGTACCAGGGATCTTGTGGTAGTCCACGACGGTGGCGACGAAGCCAAGCTCCTCCAGCGACTCCTTCACATAGTCATTTTGAAGGGAGTTCAAAATTCCGCGGATGACAACAGTCAGAACTGGTGGCCGCACCATCGGGAACGTATAACACGCGATGCCCTGGGCGCCAACCATATCCATGACTCGCATGTAGTCGTCAGTGTGAGTCAGCGTCAGCTTGAGCTTGTCCCCTCCGGCCTGCTTGGCGGTGAACGGCTGCTGGCAGTGCTGCTTAAGCCACTCGTACAACGTGCGGTAATCGTCAGGGTACTGCAAGACGATGGGAGGTATCCTCTGTTGCTGTGGTGGTGCAGGGCGTTGCTCCTGCGGCGGTGGCTCCGGCGGTGCGGCCGCTCCCGTCCCCTCGTCGCCTTCTTCCATAGCCTCAAAACGATTTTGCAGGGCGATCGCGTCATCAGCAACTTCCTGTCGATTTCGCGCCACTTTCTTCTTCGGAGGGCGCACAAACCCTTCCTCGTCGACGTGCGATGTTGAAGGACGTTGGCGTCCTTTGCCACTCACGCGTCTGCCACTCCGACGCAGGTTGGAAATAAACTCCCGCTCCGCATCTTCGTCGACCGACGCATCCGTAGAGTATTCCGCCGCAAAGTCCAGTTCACGTGCCGTGGTCGTCAACAGATCATTACCCGTCCTCCTTTGCCGTGTCGTCATCGGTGGAGTGACTGACGAGGCCGGCGGTGGGGCAA
The DNA here is from genome assembly GCF_023898315.1 of Schistocerca nitens. Lineage (NCBI taxonomy): Eukaryota > Metazoa > Arthropoda > Insecta > Orthoptera > Acrididae > Schistocerca > Schistocerca nitens. The sequence goes on from NW_026046034.1 coordinate 46,897, forward strand.
GCCCCACCGCACGGCGGTCAGTCCCCTCCTCAGCGCAGCTAACGTGATCCGAACGCATCGACATCCCCGTAGCGAATGGTAGCAAGCGCGGGAGGCGCGGCGCGGCGGCGCGCAGAGTGGCGGCCGCTCTCTCGGCCGTCCGCGCCCGCCCGCGACACTGGCTGGGCCTGGCGGCGCGGCGGCTATTCTCTGCCGTGCTTGCCGCCTTGCCGCTCTCTCTCGCTGTTCTGTTGTTGTGTGTACGCGCGTCGTCCGTCGAAATAATGGCAGATCAGGCGGCTACGAACGAGACTGCTGCGGCACCCGCCGCCACCGGCACGACGAAGAAGGCCAAGTCTGCGGCGTCTGCGAAGAAGCCGCGCGCCAAGCCTGCGCACCCGCGCACCTCTGAGATGGTGACGGCCGCCATCAAGAGTCTGAAGGAGCGCGGCGGCTCGTCGCTGCAGGCGATCAAGAAGTACATTGCCGCGCACTACAAGCTGGACGCGGAGAAGCTGGCGCCCTTTATCAAGAAGTACCTCAAGTCGGCCGTCGTGGCTGGCGAGCTGGTGCAGACGAAGGGGAAGGGCGCGTCCGGCTCTTTCAAGCTTGCCGGCGCCGGCGGCGGGGCGGCCGAGGGCGGCAAGGCTCGTGCCGGCGGTGCGAAGAAGAAGCGCGCCGCTCCGGCCAGCAAGGAGAAGAAGGGCGGCCGCGCGGCCGGCGCAAAGAAGGCTGGTGGCGTGAAGGCGGCGACCGGTCGGAAGGCGGGCGCCGCCAAGAAGGCGTCTGCGGCGTCGGCGGCTCCCGCGGGTGCGAAGAAGGCGGCTGCGGCCAAGCCGGCCAAGGCCAAGTCGCCGTCGAAGGCGAAGAAGGCCGCCAAGGTTCCGACGAAGAAGCCGAAGGCGCCGCGCCCGAAGAAGGCGACGACGCCGTCTAAGGCGAAGGCGTCGCCCAAGAAGAAGAAGTAAAGTAGTAAAGTTAAAGAAAGGCAAGGGAGAGGGGTTGGCGCTTGACGCCGTCGTCCCCCACCGCCCTCCCCCGCGTCGTCTTAGTGGCGCGCGATGGCACGGCTGCGGCTGTCGCGCGGCCCAAAACGGCCCTTCTCAGGGCCATCAAAGGACGTCGGGAAGGCGTTGATTGTCGTGCATGCGCCGGTGTGGTTGGTTGTGTGTGAGACCCTTGTGGGTACTGTTTGCGTGCCGTGGTGGTTGGATTGTGGTGCCGGTGGCGGTAGGCGGCGGCGCGCGGTAGCGGAGCGGTTGTGGCCGTTTGTTGGTCTTTTTATTTTATTTTATTTGTTTTTGTTGTAATTGTTTTTTTTGCGGCGGCCGACGTTTGGTTGCTCATGTATGTTTCTGGAGACTCTAGTTTGTTTGTGTGTTTGCTTGCTTTGCGGATGTCGTGTCTTTTGTGTGTGTGTGTTGTGTCTCTCTCTCTCAAAGCGGCGGGGGGACGTGAGACGTGGAAGTGGCCGGCGGGAATTGGGAAGGCGCGGTGGCGTTGACGTTGTAGTGTAGCGTAGCGTGCGCGCGCCTCGGAGACGGCGGCGGCCAGCCACCCGTGGTGTGTGGTGACGTCGTCCGGCTGTTGTGTGTGTGTATTGTGAGGGATGGGAGTGACGTCGATTGTTGGCGAGAGCGGCTGTGGACGGGAGGGGAATTGGTTGTTGTTGTTTTGCGGGGCGGCAAGACCGACAAAAGTTTTGCTCGCGACGGAGAGATGTTAGTGGCCCTGAAAAGGGCCGTTTTTGTTGGGCGGGCGCGCGTGCGCGGCGCGGTTTCTAGGCGCGCTCGCCGCGGATGCGGCGCGCGAGCTGGATGTCCTTGGGCATGATGGTGACGCGCTTGGCGTGGATTGCGCACAGGTTGGTGTCTTCGAAGAGGCCGACGAGGTAGGCCTCGCTGGCCTCCTGCAGGGCCATGACTGCGGAGCTCTGGAAGCGCAGGTCGGTCTTGAAGTCCTGGGCGATCTCGCGCACTAGGCGCTGGAACGGCAGCTTGCGGATGAGCAGCTCTGTGCTCTTCTGGTAGCGCCTGATTTCCCGCAGGGCGACGGTGCCCGGCCTGTAGCGGTGGGGCTTCTTGACGCCGCCGGTGGCGGGCGCGCTCTTCCTCGCCGCCTTGGTGGCGAGCTGTTTGCGCGGCGCCTTTCCGCCGGTGGACTTGCGGGCCGTTTGCTTTGTGCGGGCCATAGCGGAAGAGCGGCGTGGAGGTGCGTGCGGTACACGAAGCGTCCGGTGCTGCCTTGACAACGGGCCCGCGCGGCCCCGCGCCGCGCTTATATGCCCTCGGTGCGCGTGGTGGGGGGAGGGCGGGCCAGAGTCTATATAGGGGGGCGGCGGCAGAGAGCTCGCACCGTAGCCGACTCGCTAGCGCCGGGTGAGGAGCTGGCGCTTGTGTTTTTTCGCTTGCTTGCTTTGAGGAGGAGGAAGGAAGAAGAATGACAGGCCGCGGCAAGGGAGGAAAGGGGCTGGGCAAGGGTGGCGCCAAGCGGCACCGCAAGGTGTTGCGCGACAACATCCAGGGCATCACGAAGCCCGCCATCCGCCGCCTGGCTCGCAGGGGCGGCGTGAAGCGCATCTCTGGTCTGATCTACGAGGAGACCCGCGGAGTGCTGAAGGTGTTCCTGGAGAACGTGATCCGCGACGCGGTGACGTACACTGAGCACGCCAAGCGCAAGACTGTGACGGCCATGGACGTGGTGTACGCCCTGAAGAGGCAGGGGCGCACCCTGTACGGTTTCGGCGGTTAGGCAGGCAGCCAGCCAGCCAGCCAGCCGGTGTGCTGTGCTGCGTTGTGGCCTTCCCGCGGCCGTGCCGTGCCCGTGCTTGGTGGGAGAGACGAAAACGGCCCTTTTCAGGGCCACCACACTGTTCGGAGATTGAAAAGTGCGAAAGAGTCTGTGTTGCCTGTGCGTGTTGTTGTTGTTGCTGCTGCTGCTGCTGCGCGTGCGTTAGTTTTTGAGTTTGACGCGATGGGCGCGGCTGAGTCCAGTGTGTGCGTGGTTTGTTGTTTGTTTGTGGCGTGGGCATAGGCGGGCGGGCCGGATCGATCGATCGATCGATCGATCGATCGGATCAGCTGTTTGGTTTTTTTTTTTTTTGTCTGTGCCACGCGCGCCCCTTTAATTGAAACATTATAATGCTAACAATGATCATCACATTATCGGTGTATTGATGTCGTTGTCGTTTGGAACGCGACTCTGTGCGTGCGCGGAGGGGTGCAGAAACAAAAAAGACAAAAAGAGAGAAACGACAAAATGTGTGCGCGTTCGGCCACACGGGCTGTGGACAAGATGGCGGACGTGCGCCGGCGCTGGCTGTGCAATGTATGTATGTGGACGTGTTGTGTAAAGTGCGGCGAGCACGGACGACGGAAACTTTGCTTTGGACGTAGGTTTGTGTGGTGGCCCTGAAAAGGGCCGATTGTTGTGAGCCGAGCCGGCAAGGCAAAGGCAGGCGCGTTTGCGTGCAGGGAGCACGCAAGCGCAGCGCCGCGCTCTCTGTTTAGGCCTTCTTCTCGGTCTTCTTTGGCAGCAGGACGGCCTGGATGTTGGGCAGGACACCACCCTGTGCGATGGTGACGCCCGACAAGAGCTTGTTGAGCTCCTCGTCGTTGCGGATGGCGAGCTGCAGGTGGCGCGGGATGATGCGCGTCTTCTTGTTGTCGCGGGCCGCGTTTCCGGCCAGCTCGAGCACCTCAGCCGCGAGGTACTCCATGACGGCGGCGAGGTAGACGGGCGCCCCGGCGCCGACGCGCTCGGCGTAGTTTCCCTTGCGCAGGAGGCGGTGGATTCTGCCGACCGGGAACTGGAGCCCAGCCCTGCTTGAGCGGGACTTTGACTTGCCCTTGACTTTGCCTCCCTTTCCGCGTCCGGACATGGCGTTTGGCTAGTTGAAACACGTAACGTAACGGTGCGAGCCGCAGCGAGTCGAGCAGCGGAGTGCGTGGCGGCGGGACTACGCGCGCTGCTCCTTTGATGACTTCCTCACTGTGAGGAGGTTTGGGTGGAAGTTTGTGGCCTGTTGGCCTTTACTCCCCTGGGAATCTCTTCGAAACTTCGTACTGTACTTGTAGGTTTTTCTTGACTGGCAAGGAGTGCCGATGACCTATCTTCTGTACTTGTCGGTATGACGGTTTTTCTTCTTCTTCTTGGCTGTTGCTGAGGGCTCTGCCTCGGTTGGGGTGCTGGGTACAGTGTGCCCTGCTTCTTCGTATTCTCCGCTGGCCAGAGCGAAGATAATGTAGCGCATTTGCCACTCGGTAAAGATAGGGTAGGAATTAATCAGGTTGTAATCCTCCCTAGAAAGGCCGACAAGGCCTTCTGGATACCCTATTGGTTGGTGTGGGGGTGGAGGTTTAGGACGGTTAGGTGGAAGGAAAGGGTAAGGGTTGTCGTGGTGGGGGTACGTGCCATCGCGAAGCGATGCAGCGATCTTCTGCGTAACAGCGCTTGCGCTGTACATGTCTGGAAGCGGGAGGAATGGGACTTCTTCCCACTCCCCTTCTTGCGCTGCTGCTTCGGTGTCCGTCTTGGGCTGTGTTGCCTCCCCTTCGGCAGGCACGTCGGTCTGCGTGGCCACCGTCACGAACTTCTTCTCTCGTGGAGGAGTCGTCTGGGTGGCGGTGTCGACTGCTGTGGCGGAAGCTGCTTTGGCTGAGCGAAGCTCCTGCGTCAGCTCAGCAATCTGACGCCGAGCCTGGCCCAGTTCCGCCCGCATGATCGCCCTCTCTTCCGCCATGGCGGATTTGAAGGCGGACATGGCGTCTTGTACGGCGTCGTTAAGACGCCTGGAGACGACGTCTTCTGTGCAAGTGACCACCTCTTCGTGTGTTGTGGTCACTTGCTTCTGCGTCTTCTTCTCCGGTCCGCGCCAGTTTCTTCTGTAGGCGCAGGAACGGGCGTTGGCCGCGTGTGCGCCACCGCAGTTGGCGCAGGTGCAGGGGACGTCCTTCTGCTTCTTGCAGTCACGTGTGTCGTGTGCTTGCGCACACTTCAAGCACGCGACTGCTCCGCTGCAATGCTTAGCCACGTGGCCAAGCTTTTGGCAGCGAAAGCACTGCAATACAGTCTTCCGCTTCTTCTTGCCGGATGTTCCTGCTAACGTGAGCAGCAACTCCGCCAAGGCAGCAGCTTTGCGTCCACTTCCGCGTCCAGGCATCTCGAGTGGCAACAGCGACAATCAGCTTATGCGCAACTCTCGGCGGCGGCGGGACTAGGGTGGGGGTCCCTTTATGGGCTCGGGTGCGGCGGCCGGTTGCGCGCGCGCCCCATTGGTCGGCGGCCGCAACAGGGCGAGCTGGTAAAGGTGGGGTGTTGCGGTAGCGGCGGGTGCCACTGTGTGGGGAGACGCTGACTAGAGCGGAGCGCTTGCTGCTTGCTGTTGTACGTTCGAGATGCCGCCCAAGACTAGCGGGAAGGCCGCCAAGAAGGCTGGCAAGGCGCAGAA
>NW_026046035.1:0-137609 GCF_023898315.1 Schistocerca nitens
ACCCACAAGGGTCACACACAACCAACCAACCAACCACACCGGCGCATGCACGACAATCAACGCCTTCCCGACGTCCTTTGATGGCCCTGAGAAGGGCCGTTTTGGGCCGCGCGACAGCCGCAGCCGTGCCATCGCGCGCCACTAAGACGACGCGGGGGAGGGCGGTGGGGGACGACGGCGTCAAGCGCCAACCCCTCTCCCTTGCCTTTCTTTAACGTTACTACTTTACTTCTTCTTCTTGGGCGACGCCTTCGCCTTAGACGGCGTCGTCGCCTTCTTCGGGCGCGGCGCCTTCGGCTTCTTCGTCGGAACCTTGGCGGCCTTCTTCGCCTTCGACGGCGACTTGGCCTTGGCCGGCTTGGCCGCAGCCGCCTTCTTCGCACCCGCGGGAGCCGCCGACGCCGCAGACGCCTTCTTGGCGGCGCCCGCCTTCCGACCGGTCGCCGCCTTCACGCCACCAGCCTTCTTTGCGCCGGCCGCGCGGCCGCCCTTCTTCTCCTTGCTGGCCGGAGCGGCGCGCTTCTTCTTCGCACCGCCGGCACGGGCCTTGCCGCCCTCGGCCGCCCCGCCGCCGGCGCCGGCAAGCTTGAAAGAGCCGGACGCGCCCTTCCCCTTCGTCTGCACCAGCTCGCCAGCCACGACGGCCGACTTGAGGTACTTCTTGATAAAGGGCGCCAGCTTCTCCGCGTCCAGCTTGTAGTGCGCGGCAATGTACTTCTTGATCGCCTGCAGCGACGAGCCGCCGCGCTCCTTCAGACTCTTGATGGCGGCCGTCACCATCTCAGAGGTGCGCGGGTGCGCAGGCTTGGCGCGCGGCTTCTTCGCAGACGCCGCAGACTTGGCCTTCTTCGTCGTGCCGGTGGCGGCGGGTGCCGCAGCAGTCTCGTTCGTAGCCGCCTGATCTGCCATTATTTCGACGGACGACGCGCGTACACACAACAACAGAACAGCGAGAGAGCGGCGAGCACGGCAGAGAATAGCCGCCGCGCCGCCAGGCCCAGCCAGTGTCGCGGGCGGGCGCGGACGGCCGAGAGAGCGGCCGCCACTCTGCGCGCCGCCGCGCCGCGCCTCCCGCGCTTGCTACCGCCCAACGTCCGACAGCCTGTGCGGACCAGCCCCAAACCTGCGCCGCAACCACCCGCGCCATTCAAACCACCGAGGATGGGGCTACACACGGCCACACCACAGTCGCCAACCAGTCGCCACGGCAGCGCCGCAAACCACGGCCAAACTGCAGCTACCGCGCGCCACAGCCTGGCTCGGCCCGCCGAGAATCGCCGCCCCCGCCCAAATGCCGCCCCCACAGCCCCAGCCGACGACCCGCCACAATGGCCAAACCTTCGGCAAAACTGGCGCACCGTCGCCGCGCCAGCCCGGCCAGCGCGGCCGCCGCCACAGCCACACAAGCGGAGGCGTGCGGCGATGACGGCCGTGCAAACGCACCTCCGCCGCCCCATCGCCCTCCCACCGTTTCCCGATCGGCCCGCGGCCGTCGGGCCACCTCGCCCGCCAACATTCGCGCCCGTTTCTCACAACATTGCCCGCCGCAAAACAAAAACGAGCGCCGCCTGCGCAACATGGGCACCGGCCAACCGAGGCGCCGCCGCCCCTCGCCGCTTTCAGCGAGGGTGGCTAACCGCCATCCGCAACTACAGACGCACCGAATCTGCCTTCATCAAAAGCACACACCGACAGCCGACCTCTAACATTTAGACTCCGCAAGCCACCCAACGGTGTGTGGCGGAGGGCACTTCACGTGCCAATGTCATTTACCTCCCTTTGCTGTTCCAGTCGCGTATGGTTCGCGGGACGAACCGACAGTCTGCAAAAAAAAAAAAAAAACGCCTCCGTGCGCGCTCGAATCTCTCTAACCACATCCATTCGTGATCTCCTCGGGAGGTATACGCAATATATTCGATACCCCATCCAGAAACGCAATATCTCGAAACCTGGCGAGCAAGCTACACCGCGATGCAGAGCGCCTCTATTGCAGAGTCTGCCGCGTGGGTTTGTTAAACATCTCCGTAACGCTATCACGGTTACCAAATGACCCTGCGACGAAACGTTGGATCGTCTCCGTCGCCTCCGTCAACGCGACCTGGTACGGATCCCACACTGATGGGCAACACGCACGTATAGGTCGAACGAACGGGTGTTTTGTAAGCCACCTCCTCCTTTGTTGATGGACGACATTTGCTACGCATTCTCCCAATAAATCGCAACCTGGTACCCGCCTTACCAACAATTACTTTTGTTTGTTTTTTTTTTTTGTTTTTTTTTTTTAATATGATGATCATCCCACTCCCAATCACTCCGCACGCATACTCCCAGATATTTTACAGACGTAACTGCTACCAGTGTTTGTCCCGCTATCATATACTCAATCATACAATAAAGGGTCCTTCTTTCTATATTATTCGCAATACATGTTAAGGGACAGTTGCCACTCCCTGCACCACGTGCCTATCCGCTGCAGATCGTCCTGCATTTTTCGCTGCAACTTCTCTGTATACTACAGCATCATCCGCGAAAAGACGCATGCAACGTCCGACACTATCTACTAGGTCATTTATATACATTGTGTGTGAAGAGCAATGGGTCCCATAACACTCCCCTGTGGCACGCCAGAGGTTACTTTAACGTCTGTAGACGTCTCTCCATTGATAACACAACATGCTGTGTTCTGTTTGCTACAATCTCTTCAGTCCAGCCACACACTTGGTCCGACATTCTGCAGACACTTACTTTGTTTATCAGGCGACAGTGCGGAACTGTATCGAACGCCCTCCTTCCGGATGTCAACCAAAATGGCATCTACCTGGGAGCCTGTATCTAATATTTTCTGGGTCCCATGAACAAATAAAGCGCGTTGGGTCTCACACGATCGCTGTTTCCGGAATCCATGTTGATTCCTACATAGTAGACACTGGGTTTCCAAAAAACGACATGCTACTACTCGAGCATAAAACATGTTCTCAAATTCTACAACCGATCGACGTCACAGATATAGGGCCTATAGTTTTGCGCATCTGCTCGACGACCCTTCTTCAAGCCCGGGACTACCTGTGCTCTTTTCCAATCATTTGGAACCCTCCGTTCCTCTAGAGACTTGCGGTACACGGCTGTTAGGAGGTTCTGTCGCGTACTCTGTGTAGAATCGAATTGGTATCCCGTCGGGTCCAGTGGACGTTCCTCTGTTGAGTGATTCCAGTTGCTTTTCTATTCCTCCTTGGACACTTATTTCGATGTCAGCCATTTTTTCGTTTGTGCGAGAAGGAACTGCAGTGCGGTCGTCCTCCGTGACACAGCTTTTGGAAACAGGTGTTTAGTATTTCACAGCTTTACGCGTGTCATCCTCTGTTTCGAGCCGCTTACTACTGATTCAACGTACGACCACAACGTCCTAGGATTTGATTTGATTTCCTGTCACGTCGGTACATGGAATTGTACTTTCGCATTCACCGGACGCTTCACGCATAGCCCTCCTTACGCTAACTTTGGACATCGTTTAGCGTCTGTTTGTCTGAGAGGTTTTGGCTGCGTTTCAACTTTGAGTGAAGCTCTCTTTGCTTTCGCTATAGTTTCCTAAACTTTGGTTGTTGTACCGCGGTGGGTTTTTCCCATCCCTCGCAGTTTTACTCGGCACGTACCTGTCTAAGACGCATTTTACGATTGCCTTGCACTTTCTCCATAAACACTCAACATTGTCAGTGTCGGAGCAGACATTTGCGTTTGCATCTGCCTGGTAGTCTCAAATCTGCCTTCTATTACTCTTGCTAAACAGATAAACCTTCCTCCCTTTTTTTTTTTTTTTTTGTTTTTTTTTTTGTTTTTTTGTTTGTATATTCCTACTAACGTCCATATTCAGCGATGCTGCAACGGCCTCTTGTTCACTGGGTCCCTGTTCTGCACATACAGAGTCGACAAGTTCGGGGTCTGTTTGTCATCGGTAGGTCCACGATGTTATCTCCACGAGTCGGTTCTCTCTCTGTTTAATTGCTCGCGGCATTTTTCGTTCGGATGGTGCACTCAGTATACTGTCACTCGATGCTCTGTCCCTACCACCCGTCCTGAACATCTGGCACATTGAAATCTCCACCTAAGACTGTAACACGCTGCGGAAAGGAAAATGTATGTCCACATTTTCTCTCACTTGTTCGGCCACTAATGCTGCTGAGTCGCGAGGTCGGTAAAAGGAGCCAATTATCAACCTAGCTCGGCTGTTGAGTGTACCCTCCACCCACAATAGTTCACAGGAACCGTCCACCACTTCTACTTCACTACACAGGATAAACTACTACTAACAGCGACGAACCACTCCACCACCGGTTGCATGCACGCTATCCTTTCTAAAGCACCGTCTGTACCTATAACGATTGCAGCTTCGGCGCTTTCTATCAGCGCTTGACGTTCCGGTACTTTACCAACGCAGAGCTTCGACAGTTGACAATTACAATACCGATTGCCGCTTGGTCCCCGCATGTCCTGACCTTGCCCCGCGCCCGTTGCCCTTTCCGTACTTGCCCAAGGGCCATCCAACCTAAACAGAACCGCCCAGCCCACGCCACACAACCCCTGCTACCCGTGTAGCCGCTTGTTGCGTATAGTGGACTCCACCTAAGACTATATAACATAACATGCCCTAAGGCATTCGCGGTGTACACCACCCTAAGGTGAGGTTAGGTTAGGTGGACGTGGGTTAGGTTAAGGGTTACAGTTAGGTTAAGCGTCAAAGTTAGGTTAAGCGTTCGGACGTGAGGCGTCAGGTGGCCGCACCTACCTTTACGGCCGGACATCTTAGGTTAGAGGTTAGGTTAGGTTAAGGCGCCGAGAGGTCCGCGGTCAGGTTACGTTCACCTTCGGGCGCCACACGTAGGTTTCAAAGGTGTGTCGGTCGGTCGTCGGCAAGCCGCAAAAACTACAGACGACGTCGACCAAACCGCCGCAAGACCGAGCAGGAGGCAGATATAAAACACACACACACACACACACACACACACACACACACACACAAAAACAAAATTTAAACACCACCCACCGGCCAAAGGGCACCAAAAACCACAAACCCGAGCACCACGTCGACCAGAGGCAACCCGCCGCTCACGCGACATGGCTGGCAACTAAGGGGCAAACGGCAACGGCGCTTTCCGCACCGGGCCGGATGCACGTACGACAACACCGCTACCCGTACGCAGGCCTCCCATTGCACACAGCCGCTCTGTGTTTGAACATCATCAATGGCGCGCCCGCGGCTCGTCGCGGGCGCAGCCATAACGCCGCCACTTTTGCACCAACACATTCACGCACCGCAAAACAGCTCGCCGACACAGCACAGCCGACAAAACAAAAACAACCCGCGAGACGGGGGCGACAAACGACAACGATAACAACAACAACAGCAGCAAACAACTCGCACCAAGCGTCCAACAGGTAACAAACGGACAAGCACAGCCTCTGCTAACGGCCACGACGCCAGCGGCACACTGCTCCTTTCCCGCCACACTCGATTTCACAACGCACGCACGCGACCCCGTCAACGACACCGACACGACACACGACGGGCTCCCTTCCCGCAACCTACACCTTTCCGCCACTACGCACAGCTCCACCCGACGCGCCCGTCGCAACGACACTACTGCACGCACTATCCACCCGCCTCCTCCTCTCCCCCCCCCCCCCTTCCCGTACACAACAACACAGCCAAAAACAACACTCACGACCCAAACATACTAACGACATGGCACGTGCATCGGCGCACACCCCAACCAGTCACCGTCGACAACCACACGCAAGGCACGAAACCGGCGTCCTTCCACGTTGCCATCAAAGCTGCACAAACAACCACAGGAGGAACCACCAACAACGGCCCGCCCGCCCGCCCGCCCGCCCCAATATTCTCCCACCCTCACCTCACGCCGCAACCACCAAACGCACATTCCCGCTCGCTACCACACACCTCTCGGCAGCCGCTTCGCAAACACATGACGTGACGTGACATCATCACATCACGGGCTACGCACGCACACCGACCCACTTTCCTGCCCTTCGCCCTCTTCTTTCCGACGCCTGCCTTCGGCCGAGCACACGTACGTGGCACAACGCCCAACACAGTCACACACAGTCGACAGGCGCACGCCCAGGCACGCAACGACGCAGCGCAGCAAAGGCGCCCGCAACACATACCTCCTCTCTCTTCTCGCCGCCGCCGCCGACCGCCCGCCAGCCAGCCAGCCAGCCAGCCAGCCAGCCAGCCACTCGCAATGTGCACTGCCAACCAGCCACACGTCCACCGCGCCGCCTCCGACCACCCGCCAGGGGGCGCTCACGTCCGCGACAACAGCGCGGCCCGCCGCCGGGCGGGCCCAGCCGAACCCAGCCCAGCCGGCGCGCGCTGCTCTGCACTCGGCGCGCCACACATCCTGCTGCAGACCGGGCTCGTCTCTCTGTACGCGTCTGCCCGCATCTCGTCTTCCTGCGCATCAACACAACGAGGCCGCGTGAGCAAACCACCCCCCCCCCCCCCCCCGTCACAACGCCACATCACACACTGCCTTGTCTACCGCCGAAATGCACTCACCAGCCATCCGCTTCGTCTTCGTCTTGTTTACTCGTTGTTGTTGCAGCGGCGCACACAGCCCCGGCCGGCCGCATCCGAGGGTGGCCCGCCGCCAGCGTCTCCTCCTTGGGCACAGGTGCGGTGCCGTGCCGTGCCGTGCCGTGGCCGCCCATCCATCCAACCGCACGCATTTGCTGGCCGCCTCTGCTGCAGAAGAAGACAAAAAACGAAACGTACAAACATACACGCACCCACAGCGTGGCCACACACGGACGGGACCGACAGGCTCCAAGGCGACCAAAGGATAAAAACAAAATAAAAAAACAAAAACAAAAAGACGCAAAGCAAGCAACAAGCACAGGCTGTCGCCTCGCGCCTCTGTCCTTCCGCCCCCGCCCTTCTCTCCCACCACATGCCCACAAACACCACCGCCTCCCCCTCCCCGCACCTCCACATTCGCCCCCTCCATTTGTTCCTTTCTCGCTCTTCCCTTCTGTGTGTCTGCGTGCGTGCGCGGGCGGCGCCTCTCAACATCCGCCGGCCGTCCGTCCCGTTTTCGCCGTACCACACACGCCACCGCCTCCTCCCCGTCCACCACCGCCGCCCCTGTCCGCCCCGCACAACACCATACACCGCTGCTTGTCCTGGCCGTTGCCACCAAAGGCGCCAGCCGCAAACCGCGCCAACGCCGCAGCGCGCGTGCGTCCTTCCTTCTCCGTGCCGACGCGGCCTCTATTCCCGCACCCATTCGGCCGACGACACAGCCGTTGGGCTCCGCACTGCGCGTACCGGCGTTACGCACGCACACCCACCCCCCTCGCGAACGCACGACTCATTGTCTTTGTTGTTTCTCCTCTTTCTTAACGTCTTTGTTTGTTGTTTGTTGTTTGTTTTGTTTTTTGTTTTTTGTTTTTTTTTTTCGTTTTTCCCCACCGCCACATGTGACACAATGCCGCCCTCCACCTTTCGTTCGTGGTTGCTTGCTTGCTTGCTTTGTTTCTCTTTCTCATTGGTACACGTCCGACGCGCTCCATTTCCACCACACCACGGCCATCAGCCTCCTCAACGGGCAGGCGCAGTGTGCCATTCTCCGGCGCACAAGCACACCGCGCGGTACTGGCGCGGCTCGCTCTCCTCGCCCCCACGCCACGCCACGCCACGCCACCGGTGCGCAGCAGCACATGTGATGTCTCGCAACACGACACGCGGTGCGCACACCCCGACCACGCGGCTCTAAAGGCATGGCACCGGCGACATGCGCCGCCCCAGCCACGCATCCGTCGTCTCACGTTGTTCACTGCCAGCCGCGTCGGAGGCTACAACCGCAACCACCACAACAACGGTCCCCCTCCCGGCAACACATTTGTTGCACAAACAAACACAACCGCCGAGCGCAGCGCGAACCACCCACACGCGCCCTCCGCGTCTCCTTTCTCCTTTCGCCCCCTCCCATCTCCCGAATATGCCAGCAGCGCAGCGTTACGCGTGCCCCTCACCCGTCCACACTACCGCGAAACGAACACGCCTTCCGGGCCACCTGCAAGGGCACGCCCACCACCAAATACTGCCGTATTCACGGACGCAGTTCGCAACACGCAACGCACTCTCCACCTACCTTCTTTCTCTCGTCCCTTCTCTTTAAAAACAAAACAAACACACAAACCAACCACGGCTAACACACTTTTTCGCGACACCTTTGACTGCGTTATCTCGACCGTGACGGCAGCTATCGACCATCCATTCCCCACTACACACACACACACATCATTCGCTACACCGCACACGAAACGGCAAGGGCAAGGCACTCTCTCATAGATTCTTCCTCCGAGCCATATCGGGCGAACGTTGCATCCGGGAAGGCAATGCAATTCAGCCGTCACCACGGCCGACACTTGCAGCCGCGCCGTAAACGCATGTCAGTGCGGCTGCAATGCACGGGAACGTTCCGTTGCTCTAGACAGCGCCTCTCCGTTTTTCCCCTGTCTCGTTTTCCGGTGATTGCTTCTCCTTCTTCTTTTTCTTCGTTTCGTTTCGTTTTATTATTTTCGTTCCCCTCCTCCACCATTGTTTCCGTCCCCACAGTTTTTTTTTTTTTTTTTGCTCATTCCACACGTTCTGCCCAGACAAGACATGACATCCGACCGATCACAGTCAGCCTTTCGTCACCGTTCGCAGCGCCGACGGTGCCACAGTGAGACGGGTGTTCAGACCGACACGTTGCCATGATGCCCATAGACAGCTACTCAGGGCCGCCGGATCGGATCACATCACCGACAAACCGGCCATTTCACCGGGGGACACAGACAACCGCGTGTACGCCCATAACAACAAACAACGGCCGTCGTCGTCTACCGTCACTGAACCGAACACACGTGCACCTTGAATGACGACACCGGCGTGCGTGCGCACAACAATCAATCATTCAAATCAACTGCAGAAACGGCTATCAAAATCAAGGGCCAAATAAATGGGTACACCACCGTGCGTGTCGCCTACCCCACCCGCCCGTACAATTCTTGCGTCTTCTTAATGACTAGTAAAGACACGTCCATTTTTTTTTTTTTTTTTAAAACGTCACCAACACACCTCCACGCCGTACAGCAAAGGGAATAGTAGACGGCAACACAACATTTCACCCTCGCCATCATGTATGTATGATGTGACAACAAACAAACCCGCAGACGGCCCTAACGGTGACATCCAACAATCGCGAGGGGTTTCAATTGCAGTCACGTGACTAACCGGGCAGACAGAGACAAAGAAAGGAAAGGAATCAGCGACACAGACAACACCTCCTGTCTGTGTGTCGACAAACAACCAACCAACCAACCAACCACGCCACGACTCGCGAGCACGCATAACCACCACCACCACCACCACCAGCTGCTTCGCAACCAACCAAACCGGGTAGCTATGCGCCGCCTCACACAAACAACAATTCCGCTCTTCCCGCAAAGGCAATTTGGTGGCCCTGAAAAGGGCCGTTTTGCCGCTCTCGCAACGGAGGGGAGCTCCCTAGAGCCTTAACCCCCTCACTTGGAGCTCGTGTACTTGGTCACCGCCTTCGTGCCCTCGCTCACGGCGTGCTTGGCCAGCTCGCCAGGCAGCAAGAGCCGCACAGCCGTCTGGATCTCGCGGGACGTGATGGTCGAGCGCTTGTTGTAGTGCGCCAGGCGAGACGCCTCGGCCGCAATGCGCTCGAAAATGTCGTTCACGAAGCTGTTCATGATGCTCATCGCCTTCGACGAGATGCCCGTGTCGGGGTGCACCTGCTTCAGCACCTTGTAGATGTAGATGGCATAGCTCTCCTTCCTCTTGCGCTTCTTCTTCTTGTCGCCCTTCGAAATGTTCTTCTGCGCCTTGCCAGCCTTCTTGGCGGCCTTCCCGCTAGTCTTGGGCGGCATCTCGAACGTACAACAGCAAGCAGCAAGCGCTCCGCTCTAGTCAGCGTCTCCCCACACAGTGGCACCCGCCGCTACCGCAACACCCCACCTTTACCAGCTCGCCCTGTTGCGGCCGCCGACCAATGGGGCGCGCGCGCAACCGGCCGCCGCACCCGAGCCCATAAAGGGACCCCCACCCTAGTCCCGCCGCCACGCACTCCGCTGCTCGACTCGCTGCGGCTCGCACCGTTACGTTACGTGTTTCAACTAGCCAAACGCCATGTCCGGACGCGGAAAGGGAGGCAAAGTCAAGGGCAAGTCAAAGTCCCGCTCAAGCAGGGCTGGGCTCCAGTTCCCGGTCGGCAGAATCCACCGCCTCCTGCGCAAGGGAAACTACGCCGAGCGCGTCGGCGCCGGGGCGCCCGTCTACCTCGCCGCCGTCATGGAGTACCTCGCGGCTGAGGTGCTCGAGCTGGCCGGAAACGCGGCCCGCGACAACAAGAAGACGCGCATCATCCCGCGCCACCTGCAGCTCGCCATCCGCAACGACGAGGAGCTCAACAAGCTCTTGTCGGGCGTCACCATCGCACAGGGTGGTGTCCTGCCCAACATCCAGGCCGTCCTGCTGCCAAAGAAGACCGAGAAGAAGGCCTAAACAGAGAGCGCGGCGCTGCGCTTGCGTGCTCCCTGCACGCAAACGCGCCTGCCTTTGCCTTGCCGGCTCGGCTCACAACAATCGGCCCTTTTCAGGGCCACCACACAAACCTACGTCCAAAGCAAAGTTTCCGTCGTCCGTGCTCGCCGCACTTTACACAACACGTCCACATACATACATTGCACAGCCAGCGCCGGCGCACGTCCGCCATCTTGTCCACAGCCCGTGTGGCCGAACGCGCACACATTTTGTCGTTTCTCTCTTTTTGTCTTTTTTGTTTCTGCACCCCTCCGCGCACGCACAGAGTCGCGTTCCAAACGACAACGACATCAATACACCGATAATGTGATGATCATTGTTAGCATTATAATGTTTCAATTAAAGGGGCGCGCGTGGCACAGACAAAAAAAACCAAACAGCTGATCCGATCGATCGATCGATCGATCCGGCCCGCCCGCCTATGCCCACGCCACAAACAAACAACAAACCACGCACACACTGGACTCAGCCGCGCCCATCGCGTCAAACTCAAAAACTAACGCACGCGCAGCAGCAACAACAACAACAACACGCACAGGCAACACAGACTCTTTCGCACTTTTCAATCTCCGAACAGTGTGGTGGCCCTGAAAAGGGCCGTTTTCGTCTCTCCCACCAAGCACGGGCACGGCACGGCCGCGGGAAGGCCACAACGCAGCACAGCACACCGGCTGGCTGGCTGCCTGCCTGCCTAACCGCCGAAACCGTACAGGGTGCGCCCCTGCCTCTTCAGGGCGTACACCACGTCCATGGCCGTCACAGTCTTGCGCTTGGCGTGCTCAGTGTACGTCACCGCGTCGCGGATCACGTTCTCCAGGAACACCTTCAGCACTCCGCGGGTCTCCTCGTAGATCAGACCAGAGATGCGCTTCACGCCGCCCCTGCGAGCCAGGCGGCGGATGGCGGGCTTCGTGATGCCCTGGATGTTGTCGCGCAACACCTTGCGGTGCCGCTTGGCGCCACCCTTGCCCAGCCCCTTTCCTCCCTTGCCGCGGCCTGTCATTCTTCTTCCTTCCTCCTCCTCAAAGCAAGCAAGCGAAAAAACACAAGCGCCAGCTCCTCACCCGGCGCTAGCGAGTCGGCTACGGTGCGAGCTCCGCCTGCACCTCTTGTCGAAACTCCTTTGTGGGTTTCTGCATTTCACGAAGTTTCAGCACTTAGTGTGCTCCTCCTTCCATAATTTTTCTTCTTTTTTGCGAGTTCTTTAGTTTCCTAGTTTTCGGTTGTCCATGTTTTGGTGCTTTAGAATTTCGAGATTGGTTGCTTCTTCGTCAGCGTGCCTGACGAAGATGGTGTGGCCAGCGCAGGTGCGCTCTCCACTCTTCTCGGCTGCCGAGTTGTCGTATTTTCGCGTTCTGCGAAGTCTCGGCGGTGGTGTAAAATTTTACAGCCTGTTCTTCTATTCTTCTTCGGAGTCTCTGGACGTCCGCTATTTGGTGGAGTTCCTCACTTGGGAAGTCCATTGGCAGATGGAGTGCCCATTTCAGTGCTCTGTTCTGCACTGCCTGGATCCGTTTCATGTTGGTCGGCGCCGTGTTTCCCCAGACGACCGCGGCGTATTCCAGCACTGGTCGTATGATGGATTTGTAGAGGACCACCCCTAGGTGGTCTGGTAATGAAGAGCTTGGATTTAGTATGGGGTACATCATGCTCATGCGCCCCATTGCCTTTTTCCTCGTCTCTTCAATATGTGGGCGCCACGTTAGTCGTTTGTCTATTGTGACGCCCAGATATTTGGCCGTTGCGCTCCAGGGGACCGGTCTTCCTCGTAGTGTTATCTCCTGGAGGTCAGCCGGCACGTTCCGGTGGGCAATGACGATTGCCTGTGATTTGGCGGCGTTGTACGCCAGCCGCCACTTTGCCGCCCAGTCTTCCAAATTGTTGGCTGCGGATTGCAGTCGCCTTTGAAGGAGTTGCGGCTGCATGCTGCGGCAGTACACTGCCGTATCGTCCGCGTACAGGGCGAGTTGCACCCGATCTGTACGTGGAAGGTCGGCAGTGTACAGCGAGTATAGCACTGGACCCAGGACCGAACCTTGCGGGACTCCGGCGAGTATTCGGCGTTCTGTGGAGATTCCACAGTCTGCCCGTACGTGAAACGTGCGACCCGCGAGGTAACTCTGCAGGAGTTTCACGTGTGGCCCAGGAATCCCCAATGTAAATAGTTTATAAAGGAGACCTTTGTGCCACACTGAATCAAATGCACGAGACACGTCGAGCAGAAGCGCGCCGAAGTACTCGCGTCGGTCCAGGGCACAGAAGGCTTCCTCTGTCAGCCGCAGTAGTTGCTGGGTGGTGGAGTGTCCCTTCCGGAATCCAAACTGCTCGTCGGGCAGGAGGCCTTCCGCGTCGATGTGATTTCCGAGCCGCCTCAGGTATATCCTCTCGAAGATTTTCGAGAGTGCTGGCAGCAGACTGATCGGGCGGTAGTTGTTCGCCCGCCTGTGATCCTTCCCTGGCTTGGGTAGGGCCACGATCTCGGCGTGCTTCCAGCACTCTGGAAATACGCCAGTTTGGATGATGGTGTTGAAGATCCCCGTGAGGTGCCCGATTGCGATGGGCGGCAGTTGCTTGAGGAGCCGGTTCGTGACGAGATCGGGGCCTCCTGCCTTCCTGCCGTTGAGATAGCGTAGCTGGATCTCGACCTCTGCTTCTTCGATCGGCTCGATGACGGTGTCGTTGTCCTCGGCCGCTAGGAAGACCGGAAGTCGCTCCTCAACCAGTGCCACGTGCGCCAGGTCGACGGGGTCTTCCACCGGAGTGAAGTTTTCAGCGAACGCGTCCGCGAGGGCGTTGGCCTTTGCGTCCGGTTCGCTGACGAGGACGTTTCCGACTTGCAGTGGCGGTATTTTGGCGGTGCGGCGGATGAATCCCTTCACCGTGTGCCAAGCTGTTCCGTCCTCTGTTTTCAAGGAGGCGACTTTCTGCGACCACTCTTCTATTCTGTGGGCGTCGGCGGCTGCTTTAATCTCCCGCTGCATCCTGTTCAGTTGCTGCTTTGTTGCGGGGTTCCGTGTTATCTGCCATTCGCGGCGAAGTCTATTCTTCTCCGTGATGGCAGCTTTGAGGTTTTGCGGGAAATCTCTGGCGCGTGGCTTCTCGTTGTCTCTTCTTCTGTTTGGTGTGGCTGCCGCCACAGCTTCTGCGACTCCTCGGGTGAGGTGCCGCAGCGCTTCTTCCGCCCCATGTTCCGTCGGGTTTGGCGCGTCTCCGATCTTGGCCGCCATTTCTGTTTGGAACGTGTTCCAGGTGATGCCCCTGAGGTCGAGGCCACGTTTGGTCGTTTGGACTAAGTCCGCATTCAGTTCAAAGACCACTGGGGCGTGGTCGGACGCCATCGTGGCCCTCGTGGTGGCGGAGATGAAGTGTCTCACTCCGCGGACGATGGCCACGTCTATGACGTCCGGTTGCGCGCCTCTTCGTGTCGGGAAGATGGTCGGCTGGTGTGGTCCTATCACCGCCGCTCCGAGCTGCTCGGCCACCCGTTGTAGACGGCGGCCGCTTGTATTTGTTGTCCTAGAGTTCCAGATGATGTTCTTGGCGTTAACGTCGCCTCCGAGGAATGTGTTTCCAGGGAGGGAAATCAGCGCCGCGAACTCATCTGGCTGCAGTGGGCCCCTTGGAGGACGGTATATTGCCACGAAGTTTATCAGCCCCTGGTCCGTTTGCACGGCTACTCCCGTGGCCTCTATTGTGGCTAGTTGTGGCAGGTGAATCCGGTGGTGGCGCAGCGTCCTCCTTACGTACACCGCCGTGCCGCCACCTGCGGTGGGCCTGTCGTCCCGGTAGCAGTGGTAGTTGGCCACTCCCACTTTCACGCCGGGCTTCAGGTGTGTTTCTGCGACGAGACAGATGTCCAGGTTCTCGTCGCAGATGAAGCTTCTGAATTCAGCGTCCTGGCGACGCAAGCCGTTGGCGTTAAAGACGCCGATTTTTACACCACGGTCGTGTCTATCCATGATGTTTGGTGGTGATGGCCATGGTAATCGTCTGTGTGATCCTCTCCACAGACGCCGCGTATTTGTTTGGAAGGTCCTCAATCACATGGAGGACCCTGTCTATGAGGCCTGCCAACAGTTGCAGCATTTGGGTGGCCTTGTCTTCCTCCTGTGGTTGTTTTGGAGGATGGGGCGCGTCGATGTGCCGCTGTTGATAGTGGCTTCCGCGCTGGCGCATTTCCGGGAAGTCAACGGGGCTGTCTATTCTCGGAGGGCGCCGCCCGGAGGCTGCGTCTTCGTTATTTGTGCGTGCTCGTTGCGCGCGCCCGGTAGCAGTAGTGGCTGCCGTCAGATCAGCTGATCGCTGCCGTGCCCACGCGTTAGGACGGGGTGCCGGCTGCGGCCGTGCGGTGCTGCCACCTATGAGCGGCGCGCCTCTCTGGGCGTCACTTGCCGCTGGCTGTGTCCGTGAGGTGCTGCCACCACGCGGCGAGTTGCGGGACTCCGTCGTGGTAGCGGCCTCCGGGATTGTGTGGTAGGTAGCCGCGGAGGCTGCCTTACCGGCTGCTGGCTGCAGCGTCTGCATGCTGCTGCCCTCTGGTGGCGACGAGCTGTACTCGGCGGCTGACTTTCCCGGTTGCGTCCGGGAGGTGCTGCCCTCTCGCGGCGAATTTTGAGACTCGCGCGTAGGGGAGGTGGCTGGGACTGCACTGCCGGTCGCGTCGCGAGCTGCCTTACCGACTGTTGGCGGCTGCCTCTGCGTGCTCGGCCGGGAGGTGCTGGCCCCTGGCGGCGCTGGGATGTATCCGGCGCGTCGACCTCCACGTGTCCGGCGGCGTCGTCGTCTTTGTGGCTGACCGGATGCCGGCCAGTCGCGGAATGCAGTTTTCCCGTTACTCGCCGTGTTTCCTCCGCGCAGCTGTTGTCCTTGGACGCGCTCGAGGAAGGCTATGTGCCGTTCACAGCCTCTGTACGTGGCCATGTGATTTTCACCACACAGGGCGCACTTCGGTGTGAAGTCCTTGTGTGGTATTCCTTTGATAGGACAATCGCGAGATGCGTGTTCGCCTGCGCATCTCACACATCTCTCGTCCATGCCGCAGTGTTTTTGGACATGGCCGAGTTGTTGGCACCTGAAGCACTGTGCGTAGGGTTGTTTAGTGCGCAAGTTTTCAGCTGTCACACTGCAGTTGGCGATTAATCGGAGCTGGAACAGCTGCCTGTTGCGCTCTGTGTTGGGAGCATACACACAGAAGAGCGGCGAGTCTTTTCTCGTGCGTGGATTTTTCATTTTAGACACGCCGCTCACAGCATATCCCATGTCCTCCAGCTCTTCTTTGATGTGGCTTGGTTCCGTTTTATACGAGAACCCTCGGTACACAACTCGCAGCGGTTTCTCCCTCGTTGCCGAGTACGTGTAAAACTTGATGCCCTTGTCTGTTACCTCTTTATTGAGCTTCATGTAGTCCGTGGTGCTGTTCGTCTGGACTTTAAACAGCTCTCCAGACACTCGTATTGTGAAGTTGTTTTTCCCTAGTACGTTCTGCAGCAGTTGTTGCAACTCGCGGAACGTGCCAGGGTAATCCAGGACCAGCGGTGGCGGTTTAGAGCGGCGTGGCGGTGCGGGCGTCATCTGCACATCATCCTCGCTGTCGTCGTCGCTCAGAGCGTTGTATTGGTTTTCCACCGCTATCGGTGTGGAGGACGAGATGTTGGCGCGCTTTGCCGGTTTCCTCACTTGTTGGAAGCCGTCTGCGTCTGCCTGCTGTTGCGCTCCCTCTCCATTGCTGCGCCTACGACCTTTGGCTGCCGCCTTGGGCCGTGCGGGAGGGCCTGTTGCCTTCCGGAACTTCCGTGCATTAGCTGGCACGGGAGCGTCACCGTCAGAATGCCTTCTCTTATTCTGAGTCTGAATGGTTTGATGCTCCATTGCAATGACATCGACGGCGTTATCCTGGTTTGGGGCGCTGTTGGCGGGCGCCGCCAGTAATGTGTTAGACTTCGGCAGGAGGTCCAACAAGGAGTTCAGCGCTGCCTCTGCAACTCCTGCTTCCTGGTTTGCAGGCGTTGTTGTTGCAGGTGCGGTGCTGGCTGTGGTTTCGGGAGTCTCGTTCTCGTCATCGAGGACGTAGTAGCTCCCTTCAGTGTCCATGCATGCCTCCCTCATTTCCTTGCGAATGCGCTGGAGATCGGCTGCATCGAGGGAGTGGGAGGGGGCACACACTGTTTCAGCAATCGGCTCAGCGGAGGTGTTGCTGCCGACTCTGGCTGCGTTCAAGGACGCGGCCTTGTGCGCTGATGCGTTGCCTTCGGGGGCAACGCTACACGATGGAGGAGGAGTACTATCGGAAGGCCGCGAGTGCTCTCCCGACGTACTCGACTCGACTCCCGAAGCGTGCAGGGACGCGGCCCTGTCCGCTGTAGACATATTAGCGAGCGGTAGCGCGGAGCGCTCGGCGCGTGCGTCCGTCTCACGCGGCATCGCTAACTCGAGTGCGGTGCGAGCTCTCTGCCGCCGCCCCCCTATATAGACTCTGGCCCGCCCTCCCCCCACCACGCGCACCGAGGGCATATAAGCGCGGCGCGGGGCCGCGCGGGCACACACGAGAATCGGGAGCCGTCGGGAGCGGTCGACTGAGGTACAACGGACAACGGACAGCGAGCGAGCAGCCGCCAAGAGAGCGGAGCGCTCCCCACCCTCGCACCAGTCCCCCTCCACCGTCCATCCCGCCTGCCGGTGGGCCGAGCTGTAGCGGGCGCCGCAGAGAGACCTTAGTCATCGCGCGGACGACGCAGCGAGCGGACGTGCTGAGGACGACGCCGCGCTCTCACGAGTCCGCCGATCTCCAACGAGTTTCCGCACATCCCAACGGGAAGATACGCAAAATTGCCGAGCCACCCACGCAAATTGTCGTGTTACCCTCACCTGCCACCCCAGAAGTGGTGAATAAAAGCAAAAGTGTTGTCCCCACGATACAGTGTCGCTGGCAGTCAGACTGTCTCCCCCATAAGTACAGGGTATACGCATACCAGGGCCTGCGGCATTGCCCAGTAACCCGCGTATGACAGAATAGGCTGACTCAGGGCGTGGAAACGTATAACGGTGACAACTAAGCGCTCCTGAGTCGGATCCCCACAAGCGACTGTACAGAACCGACACAACAACGACCATCATGTACTCGGACAAGGCGAAGATTCCCACTTCACCCAACCACCAGCAACCACCTGTACCCTCCTCTACTACCAGGTCTTCGCAACCAGGGCCATCGTCCGAGGACAAGGGCAAGCGACTGCAACTCGAAGACCTCAGAACCGTCACGTACGAGATTCTATACCTTCCGGACGACTCAGCCACAGAGAGGAAACTGACTATTTTCATTAATCAATTCTTCAAACAGGAAATGCGGGATGCTATCAAGGACCTAAAGGTCAGACGAGATGGCATCGCCCTTATCAAAATCGCGAAACCGGGAGAAGAAACCCACCTACAAAAACTCTTTAGGCTCCATCTAAATCACAAAATTGTAGTGAGACAACTCTGTCCTCGCGAACCAAGGGAAAGACAGCCCAGGCGTGATCAAGGCAGGCCCCCCCTATCGGCAGTAATCAAGAAAGTTCCTCTCGAAGTTGAAGACCAAGAAGTCCGGAAACAACTGCAAGATCAGGGTCTCACCATTGAGAAGGCGTGGCGTATCAGGTCTCGCGCCAGGAACGCCCCCACAAGGATGATCCGTGTCATAACGAGGGACCAAGAGACCCTCGACAAAATCCTAACCCAAGGGGTAGTAATAGACTATTCGCGGAAGGAAACAGAACCCTCGAATTTCCCCCCACCTCAACCAGCCCAGTGTAGTCTATGCTTATCGTTCGACCATCCAACCAAAAACTGTGTAGGTAAGCCAAAGTGCCCCCAGTGCAGTGGAGACCACACCCTCTCCCAATGCAACAGCCTTGGCGCTGAAAAATGCGCCAACTGCGAAGGCCCCCATTCTGCACTCTCCTACCGCTGCCCGCTGCGCCCCAAGGAGGCTCCGAAGCCAGAGCTTCAAGCCCCCATCAAGTTAATCGACGAGCCAGCGCAGATCGCAGTGGAGGACATCCAGCAGGAGGTGGTGCTGAAAGCAGACTTCCTGAGGGTCCTAGCCGGCTCCCTGATTAACCTGTTTCAGGACAGGAAGGAGGAGATCGTTAGAACAATTAACCAGGTCGCTTTTCAAGCCCTGGAAAAAACAATAAAAGCCACCCAGACGGGATGCAGGCTGCACATCACCGTTAAAGACCAGTGGCACCCACAAACAAGACTCCTCAGCACACACGACAACACACTAAACGGACCACCAGCAAACACACAAAATAGGACTCCCGACGACACTCACCACACACCCCGCCCACCCACCAGAAGTTAAAACAGCAGGACAACACCTCTTACAAGACAAAGACATGGATAACACTACCACACTCACCCACACAAACTTCCTCTTCGTAAATGCGAGGGGGGTAGTAAACAGAAGAACTATGCTGATGCATACACTTATAAATGACCACATACATGTAGCGGGCGTGGCCGAAACCTGGCTGAAAGAGGGAAAGGATTGCAATATACCTAAATACAACTGCTTCCGTAAAGATAGGGCTGACGGAAGGGGAGGCGTAGCTCTGTATGTTCTAAACTCGATACCCGCCACCGAAATCCCCCTCCCCCCAGCGCTACAAAACCTAGAGGCGATAGTGGTTAAAATCAGGGGAACTAACAGACGTTCAATCTCAGTGGCATGCCTATACAACCCCCCCGACAGTCCCCTCCCACTCCAATTCCTACAACACCTGCAAACCTTAGACAAATTCATTCTCCTATCCGACCTCAACGCCAGACACCCCCAACTCGGAGACTGGACAGATAACCAAAACGGACGCACACTCTTCGACATCCTAGCCACTCAACCAATAGACCGCCTTCCCATCTATGACTACACCTTCATAGGGCACAACGGACAGTCTGCCCCCGACCACATCCTGTTTAGCCCCACACTGACGGACACCATCACCTCCCCAAAGATCGGCAATCCGATAACGAGCGACCACCTACCACTCACCTTCTCCACAGAGGCACTCAACCCTCCAGACCCCCCTCCCACCAGACGTACCATCCGCAACTACGCAAATGCAAATTGGGAACGATATTGCGAAGTCATCACAGACCAATTAAACTTCCCAGTGAGCATCACTGACGAAAACGACCTACTATTAGTGACCAGACGCCTTGAAGACGCAATCAAACAAGCCACCGACGAAGCAATACCGACGAAAATCATAAATAACTGGAGACCATCCATCCCCCGTGAGGCCCTACAGCTAATACAACAAAAGAAACGACTACACAGAGAGATTAGACGTACGAACAACCCAGATCTAAGACGACTTTGGAACAGACTAAACAACAGAGTCAGGAACATAATATCCACACATAGACAAACACAGTGGGACGACACCTGCAAACAACTAGACTACAGGAGTGGAGGCAAATTCTGGAAAAAATTCAGGACACTAACGGGACAACGACGAACTACTGAACTTACCTTAATAACAAACAACGAACCGACAACAGACAAACGTGAACAGGCGACCATCTTCAAACAGGTACTGCAGGAGGTATACTCCTTCCCCAATGACAATCTCTTTGACGAAGTACACAGACGTACAGTGGAACTACAACTAAATCGAATACTCACCACAGCAACAGTGGACACAGAGAACGAACACAACCTAACCAAGGAAATAACCAACACTGAAATAGCCGAAGCCATCCACACAGGACGTAACTCCGCTCCTGGACAAAACGAAATCCGACGACTGCACCTACAGAAAGCCCCCCCCCACATCCTCATCCCCATTCTCTCCATAATCTTCAATTATTGCCTCACCTATGAAACGTTACCGACCAACTGGAAGACGAGTAAAACAATTATGATCCTCAAGCCTGACAAACCGAAGACTGACCCCCGCTCATACAGACCAATCTCTCTGCTGGACGTTATAGGGAAGACATACGAACGCATATTAGCGAACAGACTTAGAAAATTCACAGAAGACAAAGGACTACCCCCGACAATCCAGGCAGGCTTCAGACCCAACCACTCGACGAATGACCCTCTCTTTAAACTTACTAACAGCATTACTAAGGGATTCAACGACGGACGATGCACGCTCGCGGTATTCCTAGACATCGAGCGTGCATTCGACAAGCTGTGGCATCAAGGGCTCCTCCTCAAACTAAGCCGACTAGGACTCCCCATTAAATTCATTAAAATCATAAAAGCCTACCTTAGCAACAGAGTATGCAGGATCCATGTAGGGGACCAACATTCCGAACCGTTCACGCCACAGGCAGGTGTCCCACAAGGAGGCATCCTGTCCCCGACCCTGTACGCGCTGTACACAGCAGACATCCCCACCACAGCGACAACAGACGAGACAGTCGCACTATATGCAGACGACACTGCATATTGGTGCACTGCCCCAAACACCAGGACCATACAACGGAAAACGACGGACTACCTACAAAAACTTCAGACCTGGATGACGCAGTGGCGAATCCGACCCAACCCGACCAAAACACAGACCATATTCTTCCAACACAGACACCGAACCAAGAACAGGAACCAAAACACTGGCGACTTGCAACTAACACTATGGAACACGCCACTGACGCTTACTAACTCCGCAAAATACTTAGGCGTGTTCCTAGACAAGCA
Organism: Schistocerca nitens; assembly: GCF_023898315.1. Classification (NCBI taxonomy): domain Eukaryota; kingdom Metazoa; phylum Arthropoda; class Insecta; order Orthoptera; family Acrididae; genus Schistocerca; species Schistocerca nitens. The sequence continues at coordinate 21,324 of NW_026046035.1, forward strand.
TCTAAACTGGCAGACGCACATCAACTACCTCCTCAACAGAACAAGAAAAAGACAAGGACTCATACGACAGGTGCAGGGTCGCCTCCATGGCTGCCGCCTGGAGACGGCCCTGCACACATACAAGACCTTCGTCAGGCCGGTCATGGAGTATGCAGCCGCACCCCTGGCTGGTCTGGCGAAGAGCCAGGCGGACAGACTCTACAGAACTGAAAGAAGACTACTTCGCAGCATCACCAAACTCCCCCCCCAGACGCCGAGCAACGACGTGTATGACATCACCAACATAGAACCACTACAAACTCGACTAACGAAACTACGCGCCAACTACGGCAGACACATACTGACGAAACGACCAGATATGGAAGACTTATTGACCTCTGAAATCCCGGAAAGGAGGCGCCCTAAATTCAAATACATCCATCCAGCGCGTACAGTGGCACAAAACACGACCTCCCAATTCCCCGACCTTGCTCCCACCATGACCCCACTCGTAAGCGGCACCCTCACTCCCCCCCATCTCGACGCCAGGATGTAGGCAACGACCCTACACACACACACACACACACAACGCACGCAACGGCCACATACACAATAACAATAACAAGCAATAACACGTAAACCTGAGTAGTTACACTTCCCTCCTAAATACATATCGCCACCTTAAATATATGTATACCTAAATTTATTTATTTAAGATTTATATGTTTTTATATGTCCTCCTAAAATTATATGTTCTTCTTAAATTTAAATGTTTTTTCTTTCCTTTTAAATTTATATGTCTTTCCTAAAATTATATGTTCTCATTATGTACTAATTATATCACTAAATTCTTACTATATGTCTTCCATGATAACTACATAAATGTCTCTTGAATGTCAAAATAATTTAAACCCAATACTGTTCAAAAATGACAATGTTAACTTTACATATTACCAGAATAACAAAGCTTGGCACAATTGCAAGCAAATGACATCCAAAAAGCAAAAAATGTACTGAACACCATCGGCCGAAAAAGAGCAACCAGCAAGCTCTAAAAAGGCCCGCCCTCTCCATCAGGGAGGGAATGAAATGTGCCAAAAAAAAAAAAAAAAAAAAAAAAAAAAAAAAAAAAAAAAAACCGCGCGGGCCCGTTGTCAAGGCAGCACCGGACGCTTCGTGTACCGCACGCACCTCCACGCCGCTAACCGCTATGGCCCGCACAAAGCAAACGGCCCGCAAGTCCACCGGCGGAAAGGCGCCGCGCAAACAGCTCGCCACCAAGGCGGCGAGGAAGAGCGCGCCCGCCACCGGCGGCGTCAAGAAGCCCCACCGCTACAGGCCGGGCACCGTCGCCCTGCGGGAAATCAGGCGCTACCAGAAGAGCACAGAGCTGCTCATCCGCAAGCTGCCGTTCCAGCGCCTAGTGCGCGAGATCGCCCAGGACTTCAAGACCGACCTGCGCTTCCAGAGCTCCGCAGTCATGGCCCTGCAGGAGGCCAGCGAGGCCTACCTCGTCGGCCTCTTCGAAGACACCAACCTGTGCGCAATCCACGCCAAGCGCGTCACCATCATGCCCAAGGACATCCAGCTCGCGCGCCGCATCCGCGGCGAGCGCGCCTAGAAACCGCGCCGCGCACGCGCACGCGCGCCCGCCCAACAAAAACGGCCCTTTTCAGGGCCACTAACATCTCTCCGTCGCGAGCAAAACTTTTGTCGGTCTTGCCGCCCCGCAAAACAACAACAACCAATTCCCCTCCCGTCCACAGCCGCTCTCGCCAACAATCGACGTCACTCCCATCCCTCACAATACACACACACACACACACACACACACACACACACAACAGCCGGACGACGTCACCACACACCACGGGTGGCTGGCCGCCGCCGTCTCCGAGGCGCGCGCACGCTACGCTACACTACAACGTCAACGCCACCGCGCCTTCCCAATTCCCGCCGGCCACTTCCACGTCTCACGTCCCCCCGCCGCTTTGAGACAGAGAGAGACACAACACACACACAAAAGACACGACATCCGCAAAGCAAGCAAACACACAAACAAACAAGAGTCTCCAGAAACATACATGAGCAACCAAACGTCGGCCGCCGCAAAAAAAAAAAAAAACAACTACAACAACAACAAAAACAAATAAAATAAAATAAAAAGACCAACAAACGGCCACAACCGCTCCGCTACCGCGCGCCGCCGCCTACCGCCACCGGCACCACAATCCAACCACCACGGCACGCAAACAGTACCCACAAGGGTCACACACAACCAACCAACCAACCACACCGGCGCATGCACGACAATCAACGCCTTCCCGACGTCCTTTGATGGCCCTGAGAAGGGCCGTTTTGGGCCGCGCGACAGCCGCAGCCGTGCCATCGCGCGCCACTAAGACGACGCGGGGGAGGGCGGTGGGGGACGACGGCGTCAAGCGCCAACCCCTCTCCCTTGCCTTTCTTTAACGTTACTACTTTACTTCTTCTTCTTGGGCGACGCCTTCGCCTTAGACGGCGTCGTCGCCTTCTTCGGGCGCGGCGCCTTCGGCTTCTTCGTCGGAACCTTGGCGGCCTTCTTCGCCTTCGACGGCGACTTGGCCTTGGCCGGCTTGGCCGCAGCCGCCTTCTTCGCACCCGCGGGAGCCGCCGACGCCGCAGACGCCTTCTTGGCGGCGCCCGCCTTCCGACCGGTCGCCGCCTTCACGCCACCAGCCTTCTTTGCGCCGGCCGCGCGGCCGCCCTTCTTCTCCTTGCTGGCCGGAGCGGCGCGCTTCTTCTTCGCACCGCCGGCACGGGCCTTGCCGCCCTCGGCCGCCCCGCCGCCGGCGCCGGCAAGCTTGAAAGAGCCGGACGCGCCCTTCCCCTTCGTCTGCACCAGCTCGCCAGCCACGACGGCCGACTTGAGGTACTTCTTGATAAAGGGCGCCAGCTTCTCCGCGTCCAGCTTGTAGTGCGCGGCAATGTACTTCTTGATCGCCTGCAGCGACGAGCCGCCGCGCTCCTTCAGACTCTTGATGGCGGCCGTCACCATCTCAGAGGTGCGCGGGTGCGCAGGCTTGGCGCGCGGCTTCTTCGCAGACGCCGCAGACTTGGCCTTCTTCGTCGTGCCGGTGGCGGCGGGTGCCGCAGCAGTCTCGTTCGTAGCCGCCTGATCTGCCATTATTTCGACGGACGACGCGCGTACACACAACAACAGAACAGCGAGAGAGCGGCGAGCACGGCAGAGAATAGCCGCCGCGCCGCCAGGCCCAGCCAGTGTCGCGGGCGGGCGCGGACGGCCGAGAGAGCGGCCGCCACTCTGCGCGCCGCCGCGCCGCGCCTCCCGCGCTTGCTACCGCCCAACGTCCGACAGCCTGTGCGGACCAGCCCCAAACCTGCGCCGCAACCACCCGCGCCATTCAAACCACCGAGGATGGGGCTACACACGGCCACACCACAGTCGCCAACCAGTCGCCACGGCAGCGCCGCAAACCACGGCCAAACTGCAGCTACCGCGCGCCACAGCCTGGCTCGGCCCGCCGAGAATCGCCGCCCCCGCCCAAATGCCGCCCCCACAGCCCCAGCCGACGACCCGCCACAATGGCCAAACCTTCGGCAAAACTGGCGCACCGTCGCCGCGCCAGCCCGGCCAGCGCGGCCGCCGCCACAGCCACACAAGCGGAGGCGTGCGGCGATGACGGCCGTGCAAACGCACCTCCGCCGCCCCATCGCCCTCCCACCGTTTCCCGATCGGCCCGCGGCCGTCGGGCCACCTCGCCCGCCAACATTCGCGCCCGTTTCTCACAACATTGCCCGCCGCAAAACAAAAACGAGCGCCGCCTGCGCAACATGGGCACCGGCCAACCGAGGCGCCGCCGCCCCTCGCCGCTTTCAGCGAGGGTGGCTAACCGCCATCCGCAACTACAGACGCACCGAATCTGCCTTCATCAAAAGCACACACCGACAGCCGACCTCTAACATTTAGACTCCGCAAGCCACCCAACGGTGTGTGGCGGAGGGCACTTCACGTGCCAATGTCATTTACCTCCCTTTGCTGTTCCAGTCGCGTATGGTTCGCGGGACGAACCGACAGTCTGCAAAAAAAAAAAAAAAACGCCTCCGTGCGCGCTCGAATCTCTCTAACCACATCCATTCGTGATCTCCTCGGGAGGTATACGCAATATATTCGATACCCCATCCAGAAACGCAATATCTCGAAACCTGGCGAGCAAGCTACACCGCGATGCAGAGCGCCTCTATTGCAGAGTCTGCCGCGTGGGTTTGTTAAACATCTCCGTAACGCTATCACGGTTACCAAATGACCCTGCGACGAAACGTTGGATCGTCTCCGTCGCCTCCGTCAACGCGACCTGGTACGGATCCCACACTGATGGGCAACACGCACGTATAGGTCGAACGAACGGGTGTTTTGTAAGCCACCTCCTCCTTTGTTGATGGACGACATTTGCTACGCATTCTCCCAATAAATCGCAACCTGGTACCCGCCTTACCAACAATTACTTTTGTTTGTTTTTTTTTTTTGTTTTTTTTTTTTAATATGATGATCATCCCACTCCCAATCACTCCGCACGCATACTCCCAGATATTTTACAGACGTAACTGCTACCAGTGTTTGTCCCGCTATCATATACTCAATCATACAATAAAGGGTCCTTCTTTCTATATTATTCGCAATACATGTTAAGGGACAGTTGCCACTCCCTGCACCACGTGCCTATCCGCTGCAGATCGTCCTGCATTTTTCGCTGCAACTTCTCTGTATACTACAGCATCATCCGCGAAAAGACGCATGCAACGTCCGACACTATCTACTAGGTCATTTATATACATTGTGTGTGAAGAGCAATGGGTCCCATAACACTCCCCTGTGGCACGCCAGAGGTTACTTTAACGTCTGTAGACGTCTCTCCATTGATAACACAACATGCTGTGTTCTGTTTGCTACAATCTCTTCAGTCCAGCCACACACTTGGTCCGACATTCTGCAGACACTTACTTTGTTTATCAGGCGACAGTGCGGAACTGTATCGAACGCCCTCCTTCCGGATGTCAACCAAAATGGCATCTACCTGGGAGCCTGTATCTAATATTTTCTGGGTCCCATGAACAAATAAAGCGCGTTGGGTCTCACACGATCGCTGTTTCCGGAATCCATGTTGATTCCTACATAGTAGACACTGGGTTTCCAAAAAACGACATGCTACTACTCGAGCATAAAACATGTTCTCAAATTCTACAACCGATCGACGTCACAGATATAGGGCCTATAGTTTTGCGCATCTGCTCGACGACCCTTCTTCAAGCCCGGGACTACCTGTGCTCTTTTCCAATCATTTGGAACCCTCCGTTCCTCTAGAGACTTGCGGTACACGGCTGTTAGGAGGTTCTGTCGCGTACTCTGTGTAGAATCGAATTGGTATCCCGTCGGGTCCAGTGGACGTTCCTCTGTTGAGTGATTCCAGTTGCTTTTCTATTCCTCCTTGGACACTTATTTCGATGTCAGCCATTTTTTCGTTTGTGCGAGAAGGAACTGCAGTGCGGTCGTCCTCCGTGACACAGCTTTTGGAAACAGGTGTTTAGTATTTCACAGCTTTACGCGTGTCATCCTCTGTTTCGAGCCGCTTACTACTGATTCAACGTACGACCACAACGTCCTAGGATTTGATTTGATTTCCTGTCACGTCGGTACATGGAATTGTACTTTCGCATTCACCGGACGCTTCACGCATAGCCCTCCTTACGCTAACTTTGGACATCGTTTAGCGTCTGTTTGTCTGAGAGGTTTTGGCTGCGTTTCAACTTTGAGTGAAGCTCTCTTTGCTTTCGCTATAGTTTCCTAAACTTTGGTTGTTGTACCGCGGTGGGTTTTTCCCATCCCTCGCAGTTTTACTCGGCACGTACCTGTCTAAGACGCATTTTACGATTGCCTTGCACTTTCTCCATAAACACTCAACATTGTCAGTGTCGGAGCAGACATTTGCGTTTGCATCTGCCTGGTAGTCTCAAATCTGCCTTCTATTACTCTTGCTAAACAGATAAACCTTCCTCCCTTTTTTTTTTTTTTTTTGTTTTTTTTTTTGTTTTTTTGTTTGTATATTCCTACTAACGTCCATATTCAGCGATGCTGCAACGGCCTCTTGTTCACTGGGTCCCTGTTCTGCACATACAGAGTCGACAAGTTCGGGGTCTGTTTGTCATCGGTAGGTCCACGATGTTATCTCCACGAGTCGGTTCTCTCTCTGTTTAATTGCTCGCGGCATTTTTCGTTCGGATGGTGCACTCAGTATACTGTCACTCGATGCTCTGTCCCTACCACCCGTCCTGAACATCTGGCACATTGAAATCTCCACCTAAGACTGTAACACGCTGCGGAAAGGAAAATGTATGTCCACATTTTCTCTCACTTGTTCGGCCACTAATGCTGCTGAGTCGCGAGGTCGGTAAAAGGAGCCAATTATCAACCTAGCTCGGCTGTTGAGTGTACCCTCCACCCACAATAGTTCACAGGAACCGTCCACCACTTCTACTTCACTACACAGGATAAACTACTACTAACAGCGACGAACCACTCCACCACCGGTTGCATGCACGCTATCCTTTCTAAAGCACCGTCTGTACCTATAACGATTGCAGCTTCGGCGCTTTCTATCAGCGCTTGACGTTCCGGTACTTTACCAACGCAGAGCTTCGACAGTTGACAATTACAATACCGATTGCCGCTTGGTCCCCGCATGTCCTGACCTTGCCCCGCGCCCGTTGCCCTTTCCGTACTTGCCCAAGGGCCATCCAACCTAAACAGAACCGCCCAGCCCACGCCACACAACCCCTGCTACCCGTGTAGCCGCTTGTTGCGTATAGTGGACTCCACCTAAGACTATATAACATAACATGCCCTAAGGCATTCGCGGTGTACACCACCCTAAGGTGAGGTTAGGTTAGGTGGACGTGGGTTAGGTTAAGGGTTACAGTTAGGTTAAGCGTCAAAGTTAGGTTAAGCGTTCGGACGTGAGGCGTCAGGTGGCCGCACCTACCTTTACGGCCGGACATCTTAGGTTAGAGGTTAGGTTAGGTTAAGGCGCCGAGAGGTCCGCGGTCAGGTTACGTTCACCTTCGGGCGCCACACGTAGGTTTCAAAGGTGTGTCGGTCGGTCGTCGGCAAGCCGCAAAAACTACAGACGACGTCGACCAAACCGCCGCAAGACCGAGCAGGAGGCAGATATAAAACACACACACACACACACACACACACACACACACACACACAAAAACAAAATTTAAACACCACCCACCGGCCAAAGGGCACCAAAAACCACAAACCCGAGCACCACGTCGACCAGAGGCAACCCGCCGCTCACGCGACATGGCTGGCAACTAAGGGGCAAACGGCAACGGCGCTTTCCGCACCGGGCCGGATGCACGTACGACAACACCGCTACCCGTACGCAGGCCTCCCATTGCACACAGCCGCTCTGTGTTTGAACATCATCAATGGCGCGCCCGCGGCTCGTCGCGGGCGCAGCCATAACGCCGCCACTTTTGCACCAACACATTCACGCACCGCAAAACAGCTCGCCGACACAGCACAGCCGACAAAACAAAAACAACCCGCGAGACGGGGGCGACAAACGACAACGATAACAACAACAACAGCAGCAAACAACTCGCACCAAGCGTCCAACAGGTAACAAACGGACAAGCACAGCCTCTGCTAACGGCCACGACGCCAGCGGCACACTGCTCCTTTCCCGCCACACTCGATTTCACAACGCACGCACGCGACCCCGTCAACGACACCGACACGACACACGACGGGCTCCCTTCCCGCAACCTACACCTTTCCGCCACTACGCACAGCTCCACCCGACGCGCCCGTCGCAACGACACTACTGCACGCACTATCCACCCGCCTCCTCCTCTCCCCCCCCCCCCCTTCCCGTACACAACAACACAGCCAAAAACAACACTCACGACCCAAACATACTAACGACATGGCACGTGCATCGGCGCACACCCCAACCAGTCACCGTCGACAACCACACGCAAGGCACGAAACCGGCGTCCTTCCACGTTGCCATCAAAGCTGCACAAACAACCACAGGAGGAACCACCAACAACGGCCCGCCCGCCCGCCCGCCCGCCCGCCCCAATATTCTCCCACCCTCACCTCACGCCGCAACCACCAAACGCACATTCCCGCTCGCTACCACACACCTCTCGGCAGCCGCTTCGCAAACACATGACGTGACGTGACATCATCACATCACGGGCTACGCACGCACACCGACCCACTTTCCTGCCCTTCGCCCTCTTCTTTCCGACGCCTGCCTTCGGCCGAGCACACGTACGTGGCACAACGCCCAACACAGTCACACACAGTCGACAGGCGCACGCCCAGGCACGCAACGACGCAGCGCAGCAAAGGCGCCCGCAACACATACCTCCTCTCTCTTCTCGCCGCCGCCGCCGACCGCCCGCCAGCCAGCCAGCCAGCCAGCCAGCCAGCCAGCCACTCGCAATGTGCACTGCCAACCAGCCACACGTCCACCGCGCCGCCTCCGACCACCCGCCAGGGGGCGCTCACGTCCGCGACAACAGCGCGGCCCGCCGCCGGGCGGGCCCAGCCGAACCCAGCCCAGCCGGCGCGCGCTGCTCTGCACTCGGCGCGCCACACATCCTGCTGCAGACCGGGCTCGTCTCTCTGTACGCGTCTGCCCGCATCTCGTCTTCCTGCGCATCAACACAACGAGGCCGCGTGAGCAAACCACCCCCCCCCCCCCCCCCGTCACAACGCCACATCACACACTGCCTTGTCTACCGCCGAAATGCACTCACCAGCCATCCGCTTCGTCTTCGTCTTGTTTACTCGTTGTTGTTGCAGCGGCGCACACAGCCCCGGCCGGCCGCATCCGAGGGTGGCCCGCCGCCAGCGTCTCCTCCTTGGGCACAGGTGCGGTGCCGTGCCGTGCCGTGCCGTGGCCGCCCATCCATCCAACCGCACGCATTTGCTGGCCGCCTCTGCTGCAGAAGAAGACAAAAAACGAAACGTACAAACATACACGCACCCACAGCGTGGCCACACACGGACGGGACCGACAGGCTCCAAGGCGACCAAAGGATAAAAACAAAATAAAAAAACAAAAACAAAAAGACGCAAAGCAAGCAACAAGCACAGGCTGTCGCCTCGCGCCTCTGTCCTTCCGCCCCCGCCCTTCTCTCCCACCACATGCCCACAAACACCACCGCCTCCCCCTCCCCGCACCTCCACATTCGCCCCCTCCATTTGTTCCTTTCTCGCTCTTCCCTTCTGTGTGTCTGCGTGCGTGCGCGGGCGGCGCCTCTCAACATCCGCCGGCCGTCCGTCCCGTTTTCGCCGTACCACACACGCCACCGCCTCCTCCCCGTCCACCACCGCCGCCCCTGTCCGCCCCGCACAACACCATACACCGCTGCTTGTCCTGGCCGTTGCCACCAAAGGCGCCAGCCGCAAACCGCGCCAACGCCGCAGCGCGCGTGCGTCCTTCCTTCTCCGTGCCGACGCGGCCTCTATTCCCGCACCCATTCGGCCGACGACACAGCCGTTGGGCTCCGCACTGCGCGTACCGGCGTTACGCACGCACACCCACCCCCCTCGCGAACGCACGACTCATTGTCTTTGTTGTTTCTCCTCTTTCTTAACGTCTTTGTTTGTTGTTTGTTGTTTGTTTTGTTTTTTGTTTTTTGTTTTTTTTTTTCGTTTTTCCCCACCGCCACATGTGACACAATGCCGCCCTCCACCTTTCGTTCGTGGTTGCTTGCTTGCTTGCTTTGTTTCTCTTTCTCATTGGTACACGTCCGACGCGCTCCATTTCCACCACACCACGGCCATCAGCCTCCTCAACGGGCAGGCGCAGTGTGCCATTCTCCGGCGCACAAGCACACCGCGCGGTACTGGCGCGGCTCGCTCTCCTCGCCCCCACGCCACGCCACGCCACGCCACCGGTGCGCAGCAGCACATGTGATGTCTCGCAACACGACACGCGGTGCGCACACCCCGACCACGCGGCTCTAAAGGCATGGCACCGGCGACATGCGCCGCCCCAGCCACGCATCCGTCGTCTCACGTTGTTCACTGCCAGCCGCGTCGGAGGCTACAACCGCAACCACCACAACAACGGTCCCCCTCCCGGCAACACATTTGTTGCACAAACAAACACAACCGCCGAGCGCAGCGCGAACCACCCACACGCGCCCTCCGCGTCTCCTTTCTCCTTTCGCCCCCTCCCATCTCCCGAATATGCCAGCAGCGCAGCGTTACGCGTGCCCCTCACCCGTCCACACTACCGCGAAACGAACACGCCTTCCGGGCCACCTGCAAGGGCACGCCCACCACCAAATACTGCCGTATTCACGGACGCAGTTCGCAACACGCAACGCACTCTCCACCTACCTTCTTTCTCTCGTCCCTTCTCTTTAAAAACAAAACAAACACACAAACCAACCACGGCTAACACACTTTTTCGCGACACCTTTGACTGCGTTATCTCGACCGTGACGGCAGCTATCGACCATCCATTCCCCACTACACACACACACACATCATTCGCTACACCGCACACGAAACGGCAAGGGCAAGGCACTCTCTCATAGATTCTTCCTCCGAGCCATATCGGGCGAACGTTGCATCCGGGAAGGCAATGCAATTCAGCCGTCACCACGGCCGACACTTGCAGCCGCGCCGTAAACGCATGTCAGTGCGGCTGCAATGCACGGGAACGTTCCGTTGCTCTAGACAGCGCCTCTCCGTTTTTCCCCTGTCTCGTTTTCCGGTGATTGCTTCTCCTTCTTCTTTTTCTTCGTTTCGTTTCGTTTTATTATTTTCGTTCCCCTCCTCCACCATTGTTTCCGTCCCCACAGTTTTTTTTTTTTTTTTTGCTCATTCCACACGTTCTGCCCAGACAAGACATGACATCCGACCGATCACAGTCAGCCTTTCGTCACCGTTCGCAGCGCCGACGGTGCCACAGTGAGACGGGTGTTCAGACCGACACGTTGCCATGATGCCCATAGACAGCTACTCAGGGCCGCCGGATCGGATCACATCACCGACAAACCGGCCATTTCACCGGGGGACACAGACAACCGCGTGTACGCCCATAACAACAAACAACGGCCGTCGTCGTCTACCGTCACTGAACCGAACACACGTGCACCTTGAATGACGACACCGGCGTGCGTGCGCACAACAATCAATCATTCAAATCAACTGCAGAAACGGCTATCAAAATCAAGGGCCAAATAAATGGGTACACCACCGTGCGTGTCGCCTACCCCACCCGCCCGTACAATTCTTGCGTCTTCTTAATGACTAGTAAAGACACGTCCATTTTTTTTTTTTTTTTTAAAACGTCACCAACACACCTCCACGCCGTACAGCAAAGGGAATAGTAGACGGCAACACAACATTTCACCCTCGCCATCATGTATGTATGATGTGACAACAAACAAACCCGCAGACGGCCCTAACGGTGACATCCAACAATCGCGAGGGGTTTCAATTGCAGTCACGTGACTAACCGGGCAGACAGAGACAAAGAAAGGAAAGGAATCAGCGACACAGACAACACCTCCTGTCTGTGTGTCGACAAACAACCAACCAACCAACCAACCACGCCACGACTCGCGAGCACGCATAACCACCACCACCACCACCACCAGCTGCTTCGCAACCAACCAAACCGGGTAGCTATGCGCCGCCTCACACAAACAACAATTCCGCTCTTCCCGCAAAGGCAATTTGGTGGCCCTGAAAAGGGCCGTTTTGCCGCTCTCGCAACGGAGGGGAGCTCCCTAGAGCCTTAACCCCCTCACTTGGAGCTCGTGTACTTGGTCACCGCCTTCGTGCCCTCGCTCACGGCGTGCTTGGCCAGCTCGCCAGGCAGCAAGAGCCGCACAGCCGTCTGGATCTCGCGGGACGTGATGGTCGAGCGCTTGTTGTAGTGCGCCAGGCGAGACGCCTCGGCCGCAATGCGCTCGAAAATGTCGTTCACGAAGCTGTTCATGATGCTCATCGCCTTCGACGAGATGCCCGTGTCGGGGTGCACCTGCTTCAGCACCTTGTAGATGTAGATGGCATAGCTCTCCTTCCTCTTGCGCTTCTTCTTCTTGTCGCCCTTCGAAATGTTCTTCTGCGCCTTGCCAGCCTTCTTGGCGGCCTTCCCGCTAGTCTTGGGCGGCATCTCGAACGTACAACAGCAAGCAGCAAGCGCTCCGCTCTAGTCAGCGTCTCCCCACACAGTGGCACCCGCCGCTACCGCAACACCCCACCTTTACCAGCTCGCCCTGTTGCGGCCGCCGACCAATGGGGCGCGCGCGCAACCGGCCGCCGCACCCGAGCCCATAAAGGGACCCACTCGCTGAGTGGCAGTCAAGGGTTGAGCTTGCTCCTCTTACTCGCTTACTGTCAGCCATAGGCCCCCGCTTGCACGGGTGACAAACCAGGTGCGACTTCGGCTTCGCTTTTATTAAAGCGTTGACGGGTGCACACGTCGAAGCGCAGCACGGTCAGAGTGCAAGATGAGCGAATTGTCGTGTGCGGTTTCGAGCTGCGGTGACGATTCGGGGCCCCAGCAGCCTGCTGCTGGCGGCGTCGATGTCGTCTCCTCGATGTCGCGGGCCGCTTTTCCGGGCGGTTCGGGTACTTCTGCTGCCGCAGAGCCATGCTCTGCTCCCCCGAGTGTTAGGGACTCTGCAGGTCAGGGCCTGGTCACTGGCCAGTGTCCCGCGCCTGCCAGCTTGTTAGGGCCAAGTACAGCCGCCGGAAACCTAACGGTGTCGGCAACGAAGGCGGCGACTGGCATACCCAAGGCAGCCCTCGACTTTGCTTCCACTTCCGCTTCCAACGAGGACAATAGGGCGCCTAACGCCGTCAAACAGCAAACCAGCACTACGTCTTTCATTGTCAGTATGAGCAGCGCCACTAATTCCCCCAACCCAGACATTGACAGACTACTCTTAGAAAACGCACAGAATAACCTCCTCCCTTATCTTGCGTCCCGCAGATGTGAAAAAGGGAACCGTCTCCCAGTAAAAATTCTTCCGAAACCCTCCTCAAAGGCCCAACCCAAACCAACCCGCAAGACCTCTCCCAACCTCAAATCCACCCACAAACCGTCTCCTAAAGTCAAACTTTCCAGGACCCAGAAAAAGAACCGAGGCAGGCGCAGAAACCTCCTAAAGAGAATCAAAAATTCCAGCCAACCTCCAGATGCTGAGAACAAACAAAAGGAACACGATTCCGACTCTGATAGCCCTCTGGTGATCGATGAATCCAGGCAGGAGCAGGGGGACGAGATCGGGGAAACCGCTACTAGCGACGAAGGCGACGGTTTTCAACTCGCCAGAAAAACTATCCGCCAACCCACCCCCCCGCCGGTCACGGAGGCGGCACCAACATCCAACCGTTTTTCCGCCATAGACGACGAACCCACGACCAGTGATGCGCCACCCCAACAACCAGTGGGCCCGCAGAAACGAGCATACCTCCCCCCAATCGTCGCTGAATTCGATAGGGACTACAAAGAGCTCTACGATCTAGTGAAGAGTTCAGTAGGTGATAGATTCAAAGCCAAATCGGCAGGGGGCGACAAAATTAAGCTCACCCTCCACTCCATGGAAGAATACATGGCCGTAAAACAACTCTTGAGAGATAAGAAAATCCCGCACTACACTTTCCCGACCGAAAGGATCAGGAATCTAAATATAGTTATCCGCGACCTACCGCGCAAACTATCGCCATCAGCAATAAAAGAAGACCTGATCCGCCAAAATTTCGATGTTAAGACGGTCACACAAATGAAACCACCTGGTTCTAACAACAAGTGGCCCCTATACCTCGCCGTAATGCCAGACACACCGATAAACAAAAAACCTATGAGGAGTGTCCTGCAGATACCCATAACCACTGAACTTCTAAAAAAGAAAAATCGGTCCCAGCAATGCTTTAGATGCCAGGGACTGGGACATGTAGCCTCCCACTGCGACATGCCTGTACGATGCAGGAAGTGTGCGGAGGGACATGACTCCAGGACCTGTCAAATAAAAATGGACGACTCGAGAGTAAAGTGTGCGCTATGTGGCGAAGGGCACAGCGCCAGCTACCTGGGATGCAGGGTTCATAAGAACTATGCCCAACGCTACAGAAGCACAAATGTACCACCAAACAAACCCCAGGCTAAACCCCCAAACCGACCTGAAACCACAAGACGAGACAGGCCGGCCTACAGAGGCAAATCCCGGGAGGTGACGGCCGCCGCGACGTTCGCAAACATCGCGGCCGACCCTGAGGCGCGCAGTAGCGCCCCTCTGCCGGCCGAGGTGGGACCGGAATCTTGCGGCCGACGCTCCCCGGAAACAACCCAGGACACTCCTCTCCTTGACCAGATCCCTAACGACGGAGAATGCCCTAGGGAAGTCCAAATCCCTGCCCCAAAGACCAGTCTGCGGCGGGCAGAGGGCGCGGGCCATCAGACCGCTGGCAGACATCCTGTCACTCAAAGTCTGAGCGAAGCTGCGCCCTCCCCCTCCACAGACGATCCTGTGCTGGGAGTCATGTCCCAAACTCTGAATCTTCTCGCGCAGATGATGCGGGAAATTCAGCAGCAAAACGCACAGATCCTCGCCGCCCTACAAGCAGCAGTTAAGCAGTCGCATCCCTCAGCGACTTCCCAAGCAACAACAACAGCCAAACATGGATAGACGCCCCCATATCCAAGGTCTGAAAATGTGCGTCTTTAACGCAGACGGCATCTTCAACCAAGTCATGGAGTTCCGAGAGCTCATGAAGGAGCTTAACATCGACGTTTGCATGGTGTCCGAAACACACCTAAAACCGGGAGTAAAAGCGGCAGTCCCAAACTATAACAGTTACAGACGTGATAGGCCAACCGCAGGAGGCGGGGTGGCCATTTACGTAAAGAGAGGGATCCCCCACCACCAGATATTCCCCCCAGCTACCCGCTCGCTAGAAACGGTAGCTGTGGAAATAGCCACAGTTACAGGCCCCCTCACAGTCGTTGCAGCTTACCGCCAACCGACCCCAACTATAGATGAGGACGACATTCCCGCACTTGCACGAATCAGAGGCAAGCTCCTAATAGGAGGAGACCTCAATGCAAAACACGCAGACTGGCATTCTAGACTCACGACCAGAGCCGGTCGTCAACTGCAACGACTCGCGCGAGACCACCAGTTCGACGTCTGGGGCCCGGAAGAGCCGACACACTTCCCTAAAAACGGAGGCCGGCCAGACGTCCTCGACATAGCTCTCACAAGGAGAATAACAGGCTTCGTGACTGCGAGAACAATAAATAGAATGTCCTCCGATCACAACCCAGTTATATTCGAGGTCGACGTGGGAGAAAGGGTAGCTCTCCCACAACACCAGGTGTCGTATAAGTACACGAACTGGGAGCACTTTCAGGTAAATGTCGCTTCTGAAATAGCTCGCGCCCCGCCTCCAACTGCAGACACTGCAGAACAGGCGCTTAAAGACCTCACCAACACGATCCTGCAGGCTGCTGAGGAGGCCACACCCCGCCAGCGGGAAGGCCCACCTCCTCAAATACAACTCCCAGAGCACCTGCTTGCGCAAATTAGGCACAAAAACAGGGTCGCAAAAGAATGGAAAATAACAAGAAATCCGGCAACTAGGAGGCTGCTCAACCGACTACAGAGAGAGCTGAAAGTAGCACTCAATGAGCACCGCAACCAGCAATGGTCTGCCCGCCTATCAGCCCTCAAAGTAGACGACAACAGCCTATGGCAAGCTACCAAGCAATTCACGCGAACGCGCGCGCGTATGCCGCCTCTGCACGGCGAGCGTGGAAGCCTTGTCTTCAGCCCTGTCGACAAGGCCAACGCGCTCGCCGACTCGTTCGAGCAACAGTTTCAACCAGCAGAGGCGCAGGACGAGGACCACGAAAACACAGTCCGTCAGCAGCTTGCGGTATTTCTTGCAGCTGAAGACGACGAGAATGAACACACTCCACTTTTCGCCCCAGAAGACGTGGCAAAAGTCATTAGGTCCCTGCGCAACAAAAAGGCTCCAGGCCACGACCGGCTCACAAACCAGTTAGTTAAGAACCTCCCGCCATTGGCAATCACACACATCGCGAATGTCTTCAACGAGATTACTCGATCCCGCGAGTTTCCAGCGTGCTGGAAACACGCGGAGGTGGTCGCGATAGCTAAACCCGGTAAGGACCCATTATTCCCACAGCACTACAGACCGATTAGTCTTCTGCCCACTCTCAGTAAAATCTACGAGCGCCTCCTAGTCACACCTATTGAGCAACACATCTCCAGAGAGCAAGTTCTGCCTGATTTCCAGTTCGGATTCAGGCAGAAACACTCCGCCCCCCAACAGATCATGAGAGTCGTTGAAGCAGCCACCGAGGCCTTCAACCGCAGAAGCTACTGTGGGATAGTGCTACTCGATGTAGCCAAAGCCTTCGATTCCGTATGGCACAATGGGTTATTGTACAAACTATACACACAAGGCTTCCCCGGGACGATAGTAAAGTTACTCAAAAGCTATCTCTCGAATAGGACATTTTCCGTCAGGGTTGACAACTCCCTATCGACAAAAAGACGCATACGTGCAGGGGTGCCCCAGGGATCGGTGCTAGGGCCTGTCCTGTACAGCCTGTACACGGCAGACACACCCACCTCACCCCTGGTGCACACTGCTCAATATGCAGATGATACTGCATTTTTCACCCGCAACCCAAACAGGGATCTGGTCACAAGACGCCTCCAAAGAGTTCTCAACGCCACAGAGGAATGGTCTAAAAGGTGGCGCATCACAATCAACAGCGGCAAAACTCAGGCTATGATGATTACGCGCCGATTAGGACCGCGAGGACCTCGCAGGCGACCACCCCTAAATCTAAGATTAAACGGACAAGAACTGCCCTGGCGCAACACAGCAAAGTATCTAGGGGTGACCCTAGATAAGAGGCTGACATGGCATGCGCATATCGAAGACCTGCGCCGCCGAGCCAGCGCTCGCTTGAGCGTACTATACCCGATCCTTAATAACGGTAGTGCGCTAACAGCAGACCTAGGAGTACGCGTCTACTGCACCCTCATACGCCCCATGATGGAATACGCGTGCCCAGTATGGGGCTATGCGGCCAAGACGCACGTACTCAAACTCCAAAAGGTTCAAAATAGGGCCCTCAAACGAGCCTTACACCTCCCCTCCCGATTCCCCACTGACGACCTACACACAGCTGCGGGCGTAATTCGACTACAACAACGTTTTGTTGACTTGGCTAAAGCGTTCTACGAAACATCTAGCAGGTCAACAAACCCCCTCATCAAGTCACTGGGCCAATACGACCCCACCATCAAGCGTCACAGAACACCCAGGTCAATACTCTTTGACTGAACACACACTCGCCCACCATCACATCACCCTCTCTCTCCCCCATCAACTCACCAACATCATCACACAAAAATCGCCATTGATCAGGCAGTACAAGTTAAAGAAGCAAATACGCACATAACCACTCAAGACATACCGCTTAAGTAAAGCCACAACACAAAAATCACACATTCCCAATTCGAAGTAAATGTCCAAGGACAAAAACTTCACCTCTAGTCACCCTGAAGGTCAGGGTACAAAAGGTGCGAGCGCCTAGTCCCGCCGCCACGCACTCCGCTGCTCGACTCGCTGCGGCTCGCACCGTTACGTTACGTGTTTCAACTAGCCAAACGCCATGTCCGGACGCGGAAAGGGAGGCAAAGTCAAGGGCAAGTCAAAGTCCCGCTCAAGCAGGGCTGGGCTCCAGTTCCCGGTCGGCAGAATCCACCGCCTCCTGCGCAAGGGAAACTACGCCGAGCGCGTCGGCGCCGGGGCGCCCGTCTACCTCGCCGCCGTCATGGAGTACCTCGCGGCTGAGGTGCTCGAGCTGGCCGGAAACGCGGCCCGCGACAACAAGAAGACGCGCATCATCCCGCGCCACCTGCAGCTCGCCATCCGCAACGACGAGGAGCTCAACAAGCTCTTGTCGGGCGTCACCATCGCACAGGGTGGTGTCCTGCCCAACATCCAGGCCGTCCTGCTGCCAAAGAAGACCGAGAAGAAGGCCTAAACAGAGAGCGCGGCGCTGCGCTTGCGTGCTCCCTGCACGCAAACGCGCCTGCCTTTGCCTTGCCGGCTCGGCTCACAACAATCGGCCCTTTTCAGGGCCACCACACAAACCTACGTCCAAAGCAAAGTTTCCGTCGTCCGTGCTCGCCGCACTTTACACAACACGTCCACATACATACATTGCACAGCCAGCGCCGGCGCACGTCCGCCATCTTGTCCACAGCCCGTGTGGCCGAACGCGCACACATTTTGTCGTTTCTCTCTTTTTGTCTTTTTTGTTTCTGCACCCCTCCGCGCACGCACAGAGTCGCGTTCCAAACGACAACGACATCAATACACCGATAATGTGATGATCATTGTTAGCATTATAATGTTTCAATTAAAGGGGCGCGCGTGGCACAGACAAAAAAAACCAAACAGCTGATCCGATCGATCGATCGATCGATCCGGCCCGCCCGCCTATGCCCACGCCACAAACAAACAACAAACCACGCACACACTGGACTCAGCCGCGCCCATCGCGTCAAACTCAAAAACTAACGCACGCGCAGCAGCAACAACAACAACAACACGCACAGGCAACACAGACTCTTTCGCACTTTTCAATCTCCGAACAGTGTGGTGGCCCTGAAAAGGGCCGTTTTCGTCTCTCCCACCAAGCACGGGCACGGCACGGCCGCGGGAAGGCCACAACGCAGCACAGCACACCGGCTGGCTGGCTGCCTGCCTGCCTAACCGCCGAAACCGTACAGGGTGCGCCCCTGCCTCTTCAGGGCGTACACCACGTCCATGGCCGTCACAGTCTTGCGCTTGGCGTGCTCAGTGTACGTCACCGCGTCGCGGATCACGTTCTCCAGGAACACCTTCAGCACTCCGCGGGTCTCCTCGTAGATCAGACCAGAGATGCGCTTCACGCCGCCCCTGCGAGCCAGGCGGCGGATGGCGGGCTTCGTGATGCCCTGGATGTTGTCGCGCAACACCTTGCGGTGCCGCTTGGCGCCACCCTTGCCCAGCCCCTTTCCTCCCTTGCCGCGGCCTGTCATTCTTCTTCCTTCCTCCTCCTCAAAGCAAGCAAGCGAAAAAACACAAGCGCCAGCTCCTCACCCGGCGCTAGCGAGTCGGCTACGGTGCGAGCTCTCTGCCGCCGCCCCCCTATATAGACTCTGGCCCGCCCTCCCCCCACCACGCGCACCGAGGGCATATAAGCGCGGCGCGGGGCCGCGCGGGCCCGTTGTCAAGGCAGCACCGGACGCTTCGTGTACCGCACGCACCTCCACGCCGCTAACCGCTATGGCCCGCACAAAGCAAACGGCCCGCAAGTCCACCGGCGGAAAGGCGCCGCGCAAACAGCTCGCCACCAAGGCGGCGAGGAAGAGCGCGCCCGCCACCGGCGGCGTCAAGAAGCCCCACCGCTACAGGCCGGGCACCGTCGCCCTGCGGGAAATCAGGCGCTACCAGAAGAGCACAGAGCTGCTCATC
Organism: Schistocerca nitens; assembly: GCF_023898315.1. Taxonomy (NCBI): domain Eukaryota; kingdom Metazoa; phylum Arthropoda; class Insecta; order Orthoptera; family Acrididae; genus Schistocerca; species Schistocerca nitens. The sequence goes on from NW_026046035.1 coordinate 40,921, forward strand.
CGCAAGCTGCCGTTCCAGCGCCTAGTGCGCGAGATCGCCCAGGACTTCAAGACCGACCTGCGCTTCCAGAGCTCCGCAGTCATGGCCCTGCAGGAGGCCAGCGAGGCCTACCTCGTCGGCCTCTTCGAAGACACCAACCTGTGCGCAATCCACGCCAAGCGCGTCACCATCATGCCCAAGGACATCCAGCTCGCGCGCCGCATCCGCGGCGAGCGCGCCTAGAAACCGCGCCGCGCACGCGCACGCGCGCCCGCCCAACAAAAACGGCCCTTTTCAGGGCCACTAACATCTCTCCGTCGCGAGCAAAACTTTTGTCGGTCTTGCCGCCCCGCAAAACAACAACAACCAATTCCCCTCCCGTCCACAGCCGCTCTCGCCAACAATCGACGTCACTCCCATCCCTCACAATACACACACACACACACACACACACACACAACAGCCGGACGACGTCACCACACACCACGGGTGGCTGGCCGCCGCCGTCTCCGAGGCGCGCGCACGCTACGCTACACTACAACGTCAACGCCACCGCGCCTTCCCAATTCCCGCCGGCCACTTCCACGTCTCACGTCCCCCCGCCGCTTTGAGACAGAGAGAGACACAACACACACACAAAAGACACGACATCCGCAAAGCAAGCAAACACACAAACAAACAAGAGTCTCCAGAAACATACATGAGCAACCAAACGTCGGCCGCCGCAAAAAAAAAAAAAAAACAACTACAACAACAACAAAAACAAATAAAATAAAATAAAAAGACCAACAAACGGCCACAACCGCTCCGCTACCGCGCGCCGCCGCCTACCGCCACCGGCACCACAATCCAACCACCACGGCACGCAAACAGTACCCACAAGGGTCACACACAACCAACCAACCAACCACACCGGCGCATGCACGACAATCAACGCCTTCCCGACGTCCTTTGATGGCCCTGAGAAGGGCCGTTTTGGGCCGCGCGACAGCCGCAGCCGTGCCATCGCGCGCCACTAAGACGACGCGGGGGAGGGCGGTGGGGGACGACGGCGTCAAGCGCCAACCCCTCTCCCTTGCCTTTCTTTAACGTTACTACTTTACTTCTTCTTCTTGGGCGACGCCTTCGCCTTAGACGGCGTCGTCGCCTTCTTCGGGCGCGGCGCCTTCGGCTTCTTCGTCGGAACCTTGGCGGCCTTCTTCGCCTTCGACGGCGACTTGGCCTTGGCCGGCTTGGCCGCAGCCGCCTTCTTCGCACCCGCGGGAGCCGCCGACGCCGCAGACGCCTTCTTGGCGGCGCCCGCCTTCCGACCGGTCGCCGCCTTCACGCCACCAGCCTTCTTTGCGCCGGCCGCGCGGCCGCCCTTCTTCTCCTTGCTGGCCGGAGCGGCGCGCTTCTTCTTCGCACCGCCGGCACGGGCCTTGCCGCCCTCGGCCGCCCCGCCGCCGGCGCCGGCAAGCTTGAAAGAGCCGGACGCGCCCTTCCCCTTCGTCTGCACCAGCTCGCCAGCCACGACGGCCGACTTGAGGTACTTCTTGATAAAGGGCGCCAGCTTCTCCGCGTCCAGCTTGTAGTGCGCGGCAATGTACTTCTTGATCGCCTGCAGCGACGAGCCGCCGCGCTCCTTCAGACTCTTGATGGCGGCCGTCACCATCTCAGAGGTGCGCGGGTGCGCAGGCTTGGCGCGCGGCTTCTTCGCAGACGCCGCAGACTTGGCCTTCTTCGTCGTGCCGGTGGCGGCGGGTGCCGCAGCAGTCTCGTTCGTAGCCGCCTGATCTGCCATTATTTCGACGGACGACGCGCGTACACACAACAACAGAACAGCGAGAGAGCGGCGAGCACGGCAGAGAATAGCCGCCGCGCCGCCAGGCCCAGCCAGTGTCGCGGGCGGGCGCGGACGGCCGAGAGAGCGGCCGCCACTCTGCGCGCCGCCGCGCCGCGCCTCCCGCGCTTGCTACCGCCCAACGTCCGACAGCCTGTGCGGACCAGCCCCAAACCTGCGCCGCAACCACCCGCGCCATTCAAACCACCGAGGATGGGGCTACACACGGCCACACCACAGTCGCCAACCAGTCGCCACGGCAGCGCCGCAAACCACGGCCAAACTGCAGCTACCGCGCGCCACAGCCTGGCTCGGCCCGCCGAGAATCGCCGCCCCCGCCCAAATGCCGCCCCCACAGCCCCAGCCGACGACCCGCCACAATGGCCAAACCTTCGGCAAAACTGGCGCACCGTCGCCGCGCCAGCCCGGCCAGCGCGGCCGCCGCCACAGCCACACAAGCGGAGGCGTGCGGCGATGACGGCCGTGCAAACGCACCTCCGCCGCCCCATCGCCCTCCCACCGTTTCCCGATCGGCCCGCGGCCGTCGGGCCACCTCGCCCGCCAACATTCGCGCCCGTTTCTCACAACATTGCCCGCCGCAAAACAAAAACGAGCGCCGCCTGCGCAACATGGGCACCGGCCAACCGAGGCGCCGCCGCCCCTCGCCGCTTTCAGCGAGGGTGGCTAACCGCCATCCGCAACTACAGACGCACCGAATCTGCCTTCATCAAAAGCACACACCGACAGCCGACCTCTAACATTTAGACTCCGCAAGCCACCCAACGGTGTGTGGCGGAGGGCACTTCACGTGCCAATGTCATTTACCTCCCTTTGCTGTTCCAGTCGCGTATGGTTCGCGGGACGAACCGACAGTCTGCAAAAAAAAAAAAAAAACGCCTCCGTGCGCGCTCGAATCTCTCTAACCACATCCATTCGTGATCTCCTCGGGAGGTATACGCAATATATTCGATACCCCATCCAGAAACGCAATATCTCGAAACCTGGCGAGCAAGCTACACCGCGATGCAGAGCGCCTCTATTGCAGAGTCTGCCGCGTGGGTTTGTTAAACATCTCCGTAACGCTATCACGGTTACCAAATGACCCTGCGACGAAACGTTGGATCGTCTCCGTCGCCTCCGTCAACGCGACCTGGTACGGATCCCACACTGATGGGCAACACGCACGTATAGGTCGAACGAACGGGTGTTTTGTAAGCCACCTCCTCCTTTGTTGATGGACGACATTTGCTACGCATTCTCCCAATAAATCGCAACCTGGTACCCGCCTTACCAACAATTACTTTTGTTTGTTTTTTTTTTTTGTTTTTTTTTTTTAATATGATGATCATCCCACTCCCAATCACTCCGCACGCATACTCCCAGATATTTTACAGACGTAACTGCTACCAGTGTTTGTCCCGCTATCATATACTCAATCATACAATAAAGGGTCCTTCTTTCTATATTATTCGCAATACATGTTAAGGGACAGTTGCCACTCCCTGCACCACGTGCCTATCCGCTGCAGATCGTCCTGCATTTTTCGCTGCAACTTCTCTGTATACTACAGCATCATCCGCGAAAAGACGCATGCAACGTCCGACACTATCTACTAGGTCATTTATATACATTGTGTGTGAAGAGCAATGGGTCCCATAACACTCCCCTGTGGCACGCCAGAGGTTACTTTAACGTCTGTAGACGTCTCTCCATTGATAACACAACATGCTGTGTTCTGTTTGCTACAATCTCTTCAGTCCAGCCACACACTTGGTCCGACATTCTGCAGACACTTACTTTGTTTATCAGGCGACAGTGCGGAACTGTATCGAACGCCCTCCTTCCGGATGTCAACCAAAATGGCATCTACCTGGGAGCCTGTATCTAATATTTTCTGGGTCCCATGAACAAATAAAGCGCGTTGGGTCTCACACGATCGCTGTTTCCGGAATCCATGTTGATTCCTACATAGTAGACACTGGGTTTCCAAAAAACGACATGCTACTACTCGAGCATAAAACATGTTCTCAAATTCTACAACCGATCGACGTCACAGATATAGGGCCTATAGTTTTGCGCATCTGCTCGACGACCCTTCTTCAAGCCCGGGACTACCTGTGCTCTTTTCCAATCATTTGGAACCCTCCGTTCCTCTAGAGACTTGCGGTACACGGCTGTTAGGAGGTTCTGTCGCGTACTCTGTGTAGAATCGAATTGGTATCCCGTCGGGTCCAGTGGACGTTCCTCTGTTGAGTGATTCCAGTTGCTTTTCTATTCCTCCTTGGACACTTATTTCGATGTCAGCCATTTTTTCGTTTGTGCGAGAAGGAACTGCAGTGCGGTCGTCCTCCGTGACACAGCTTTTGGAAACAGGTGTTTAGTATTTCACAGCTTTACGCGTGTCATCCTCTGTTTCGAGCCGCTTACTACTGATTCAACGTACGACCACAACGTCCTAGGATTTGATTTGATTTCCTGTCACGTCGGTACATGGAATTGTACTTTCGCATTCACCGGACGCTTCACGCATAGCCCTCCTTACGCTAACTTTGGACATCGTTTAGCGTCTGTTTGTCTGAGAGGTTTTGGCTGCGTTTCAACTTTGAGTGAAGCTCTCTTTGCTTTCGCTATAGTTTCCTAAACTTTGGTTGTTGTACCGCGGTGGGTTTTTCCCATCCCTCGCAGTTTTACTCGGCACGTACCTGTCTAAGACGCATTTTACGATTGCCTTGCACTTTCTCCATAAACACTCAACATTGTCAGTGTCGGAGCAGACATTTGCGTTTGCATCTGCCTGGTAGTCTCAAATCTGCCTTCTATTACTCTTGCTAAACAGATAAACCTTCCTCCCTTTTTTTTTTTTTTTTTGTTTTTTTTTTTGTTTTTTTGTTTGTATATTCCTACTAACGTCCATATTCAGCGATGCTGCAACGGCCTCTTGTTCACTGGGTCCCTGTTCTGCACATACAGAGTCGACAAGTTCGGGGTCTGTTTGTCATCGGTAGGTCCACGATGTTATCTCCACGAGTCGGTTCTCTCTCTGTTTAATTGCTCGCGGCATTTTTCGTTCGGATGGTGCACTCAGTATACTGTCACTCGATGCTCTGTCCCTACCACCCGTCCTGAACATCTGGCACATTGAAATCTCCACCTAAGACTGTAACACGCTGCGGAAAGGAAAATGTATGTCCACATTTTCTCTCACTTGTTCGGCCACTAATGCTGCTGAGTCGCGAGGTCGGTAAAAGGAGCCAATTATCAACCTAGCTCGGCTGTTGAGTGTACCCTCCACCCACAATAGTTCACAGGAACCGTCCACCACTTCTACTTCACTACACAGGATAAACTACTACTAACAGCGACGAACCACTCCACCACCGGTTGCATGCACGCTATCCTTTCTAAAGCACCGTCTGTACCTATAACGATTGCAGCTTCGGCGCTTTCTATCAGCGCTTGACGTTCCGGTACTTTACCAACGCAGAGCTTCGACAGTTGACAATTACAATACCGATTGCCGCTTGGTCCCCGCATGTCCTGACCTTGCCCCGCGCCCGTTGCCCTTTCCGTACTTGCCCAAGGGCCATCCAACCTAAACAGAACCGCCCAGCCCACGCCACACAACCCCTGCTACCCGTGTAGCCGCCTTGTTGCGTATAGTGGACTCCACCTAAGACTATATAACATAACATGCCCTAAGGCATTCGCGGTGTACACCACCCTAAGGTGAGGTTAGGTTAGGTGGACGTGGGTTAGGTTAAGGGTTACAGTTAGGTTAAGCGTCAAAGTTAGGTTAAGCGTTCGGACGTGAGGCGTCAGGTGGCCGCACCTACCTTTACGGCCGGACATCTTAGGTTAGAGGTTAGGTTAGGTTAAGGCGCCGAGAGGTCCGCGGTCAGGTTACGTTCACCTTCGGGCGCCACACGTAGGTTTCAAAGGTGTGTCGGTCGGTCGTCGGCAAGCCGCAAAAACTACAGACGACGTCGACCAAACCGCCGCAAGACCGAGCAGGAGGCAGATATAAAACACACACACACACACACACACACACACACACACACACACACACAAAAACAAAATTTAAACACCACCCACCGGCCAAAGGGCACCAAAAACCACAAACCCGAGCACCACGTCGACCAGAGGCAACCCGCCGCTCACGCGACATGGCTGGCAACTAAGGGGCAAACGGCAACGGCGCTTTCCGCACCGGGCCGGATGCACGTACGACAACACCGCTACCCGTACGCAGGCCTCCCATTGCACACAGCCGCTCTGTGTTTGAACATCATCAATGGCGCGCCCGCGGCTCGTCGCGGGCGCAGCCATAACGCCGCCACTTTTGCACCAACACATTCACGCACCGCAAAACAGCTCGCCGACACAGCACAGCCGACAAAACAAAAACAACCCGCGAGACGGGGGCGACAAACGACAACGATAACAACAACAACAGCAGCAAACAACTCGCACCAAGCGTCCAACAGGTAACAAACGGACAAGCACAGCCTCTGCTAACGGCCACGACGCCAGCGGCACACTGCTCCTTTCCCGCCACACTCGATTTCACAACGCACGCACGCGACCCCGTCAACGACACCGACACGACACACGACGGGCTCCCTTCCCGCAACCTACACCTTTCCGCCACTACGCACAGCTCCACCCGACGCGCCCGTCGCAACGACACTACTGCACGCACTATCCACCCGCCTCCTCCTCTCCCCCCCCCCCCCCCTTCCCGTACACAACAACACAGCCAAAAACAACACTCACGACCCAAACATACTAACGACATGGCACGTGCATCGGCGCACACCCCAACCAGTCACCGTCGACAACCACACGCAAGGCACGAAACCGGCGTCCTTCCACGTTGCCATCAAAGCTGCACAAACAACCACAGGAGGAACCACCAACAACGGCCCGCCCGCCCGCCCGCCCGCCCGCCCCAATATTCTCCCACCCTCACCTCACGCCGCAACCACCAAACGCACATTCCCGCTCGCTACCACACACCTCTCGGCAGCCGCTTCGCAAACACATGACGTGACGTGACATCATCACATCACGGGCTACGCACGCACACCGACCCACTTTCCTGCCCTTCGCCCTCTTCTTTCCGACGCCTGCCTTCGGCCGAGCACACGTACGTGGCACAACGCCCAACACAGTCACACACAGTCGACAGGCGCACGCCCAGGCACGCAACGACGCAGCGCAGCAAAGGCGCCCGCAACACATACCTCCTCTCTCTTCTCGCCGCCGCCGCCGACCGCCCGCCAGCCAGCCAGCCAGCCAGCCAGCCACTCGCAATGTGCACTGCCAACCAGCCACACGTCCACCGCGCCGCCTCCGACCACCCGCCAGGGGGCGCTCACGTCCGCGACAACAGCGCGGCCCGCCGCCGGGCGGGCCCAGCCGAACCCAGCCCAGCCGGCGCGCGCTGCTCTGCACTCGGCGCGCCACACATCCTGCTGCAGACCGGGCTCGTCTCTCTGTACGCGTCTGCCCGCATCTCGTCTTCCTGCGCATCAACACAACGAGGCCGCGTGAGCAAACCACCCCCCCCCCCCCCCCCGTCACAACGCCACATCACACACTGCCTTGTCTACCGCCGAAATGCACTCACCAGCCATCCGCTTCGTCTTCGTCTTGTTTACTCGTTGTTGTTGCAGCGGCGCACACAGCCCCGGCCGGCCGCATCCGAGGGTGGCCCGCCGCCAGCGTCTCCTCCTTGGGCACAGGTGCGGTGCCGTGCCGTGCCGTGCCGTGGCCGCCCATCCATCCAACCGCACGCATTTGCTGGCCGCCTCTGCTGCAGAAGAAGACAAAAAACGAAACGTACAAACATACACGCACCCACAGCGTGGCCACACACGGACGGGACCGACAGGCTCCAAGGCGACCAAAGGATAAAAACAAAATAAAAAAACAAAAACAAAAAGACGCAAAGCAAGCAACAAGCACAGGCTGTCGCCTCGCGCCTCTGTCCTTCCGCCCCCGCCCTTCTCTCCCACCACATGCCCACAAACACCACCGCCTCCCCCTCCCCGCACCTCCACATTCGCCCCCTCCATTTGTTCCTTTCTCGCTCTTCCCTTCTGTGTGTCTGCGTGCGTGCGCGGGCGGCGCCTCTCAACATCCGCCGGCCGTCCGTCCCGTTTTCGCCGTACCACACACGCCACCGCCTCCTCCCCGTCCACCACCGCCGCCCCTGTCCGCCCCGCACAACACCATACACCGCTGCTTGTCCTGGCCGTTGCCACCAAAGGCGCCAGCCGCAAACCGCGCCAACGCCGCAGCGCGCGTGCGTCCTTCCTTCTCCGTGCCGACGCGGCCTCTATTCCCGCACCCATTCGGCCGACGACACAGCCGTTGGGCTCCGCACTGCGCGTACCGGCGTTACGCACGCACACCCACCCCCCTCGCGAACGCACGACTCATTGTCTTTGTTGTTTCTCCTCTTTCTTAACGTCTTTGTTTGTTGTTTGTTGTTTGTTTTGTTTTTTGTTTTTTGTTTTTTTTTTTCGTTTTTCCCCACCGCCACATGTGACACAATGCCGCCCTCCACCTTTCGTTCGTGGTTGCTTGCTTGCTTGCTTTGTTTCTCTTTCTCATTGGTACACGTCCGACGCGCTCCATTTCCACCACACCACGGCCATCAGCCTCCTCAACGGGCAGGCGCAGTGTGCCATTCTCCGGCGCACAAGCACACCGCGCGGTACTGGCGCGGCTCGCTCTCCTCGCCCCCACGCCACGCCACGCCACGCCACCGGTGCGCAGCAGCACATGTGATGTCTCGCAACACGACACGCGGTGCGCACACCCCGACCACGCGGCTCTAAAGGCATGGCACCGGCGACATGCGCCGCCCCAGCCACGCATCCGTCGTCTCACGTTGTTCACTGCCAGCCGCGTCGGAGGCTACAACCGCAACCACCACAACAACGGTCCCCCTCCCGGCAACACATTTGTTGCACAAACAAACACAACCGCCGAGCGCAGCGCGAACCACCCACACGCGCCCTCCGCGTCTCCTTTCTCCTTTCGCCCCCTCCCATCTCCCGAATATGCCAGCAGCGCAGCGTTACGCGTGCCCCTCACCCGTCCACACTACCGCGAAACGAACACGCCTTCCGGGCCACCTGCAAGGGCACGCCCACCACCAAATACTGCCGTATTCACGGACGCAGTTCGCAACACGCAACGCACTCTCCACCTACCTTCTTTCTCTCGTCCCTTCTCTTTCAAAACAAAACAAACACACAAACCAACCACGGCTAACACACTTTTTCGCGACACCTTTGACTGCGTTATCTCGACCGTGACGGCAGCTATCGACCATCCATTCCCCACTACACACACACACACATCATTCGCTACACCGCACACGAAACGGCAAGGGCAAGGCACTCTCTCATAGATTCTTCCTCCGAGCCATATCGGGCGAACGTTGCATCCGGGAAGGCAATGCAATTCAGCCGTCACCACGGCCGACACTTGCAGCCGCGCCGTAAACGCATGTCAGTGCGGCTGCAATGCACGGGAACGTTCCGTTGCTCTAGACAGCGCCTCTCCGTTTTTCCCCTGTCTCGTTTTCCGGTGATTGCTTCTCCTTCTTCTTTTTCTTCGTTTCGTTTCGTTTTATTATTTTCGTTCCCCTCCTCCACCATTGTTTCCGTCCCCACAGTTTTTTTTTTTTTTTTTGCTCATTCCACACGTTCTGCCCAGACAAGACATGACATCCGACCGATCACAGTCAGCCTTTCGTCACCGTTCGCAGCGCCGACGGTGCCACAGTGAGACGGGTGTTCAGACCGACACGTTGCCATGATGCCCATAGACAGCTACTCAGGGCCGCCGGATCGGATCACATCACCGACAAACCGGCCATTTCACCGGGGGACACAGACAACCGCGTGTACGCCCATAACAACAAACAACGGCCGTCGTCGTCTACCGTCACTGAACCGAACACACGTGCACCTTGAATGACGACACCGGCGTGCGTGCGCACAACAATCAATCATTCAAATCAACTGCAGAAACGGCTATCAAAATCAAGGGCCAAATAAATGGGTACACCACCGTGCGTGTCGCCTACCCCACCCGCCCGTACAATTCTTGCGTCTTCTTAATGACTAGTAAAGACACGTCCATTTTTTTTTTTTTTTTTAAAACGTCACCAACACACCTCCACGCCGTACAGCAAAGGGAATAGTAGACGGCAACACAACATTTCACCCTCGCCATCATGTATGTATGATGTGACAACAAACAAACCCGCAGACGGCCCTAACGGTGACATCCAACAATCGCGAGGGGTTTCAATTGCAGTCACGTGACTAACCGGGCAGACAGAGACAAAGAAAGGAAAGGAATCAGCGACACAGACAACACCTCCTGTCTGTGTGTCGACAAACAACCAACCAACCAACCAACCACGCCACGACTCGCGAGCACGCATAACCACCACCAGCTGCTTCGCAACCAACCAAACCGGGTAGCTATGCGCCGCCTCACACAAACAACAATTCCGCTCTTCCCGCAAAGGCAATTTGGTGGCCCTGAAAAGGGCCGTTTTGCCGCTCTCGCAACGGAGGGGAGCTCCCTAGAGCCTTAACCCCCTCACTTGGAGCTCGTGTACTTGGTCACCGCCTTCGTGCCCTCGCTCACGGCGTGCTTGGCCAGCTCGCCAGGCAGCAAGAGCCGCACAGCCGTCTGGATCTCGCGGGACGTGATGGTCGAGCGCTTGTTGTAGTGCGCCAGGCGAGACGCCTCGGCCGCAATGCGCTCGAAAATGTCGTTCACGAAGCTGTTCATGATGCTCATCGCCTTCGACGAGATGCCCGTGTCGGGGTGCACCTGCTTCAGCACCTTGTAGATGTAGATGGCATAGCTCTCCTTCCTCTTGCGCTTCTTCTTCTTGTCGCCCTTCGAAATGTTCTTCTGCGCCTTGCCAGCCTTCTTGGCGGCCTTCCCGCTAGTCTTGGGCGGCATCTCGAACGTACAACAGCAAGCAGCAAGCGCTCCGCTCTAGTCAGCGTCTCCCCACACAGTGGCACCCGCCGCTACCGCAACACCCCACCTTTACCAGCTCGCCCTGTTGCGGCCGCCGACCAATGGGGCGCGCGCGCAACCGGCCGCCGCACCCGAGCCCATAAAGGGACCCCCACCCTAGTCCCGCCGCCACGCACTCCGCTGCTCGACTCGCTGCGGCTCGCACCGTTACGTTACGTGTTTCAACTAGCCAAACGCCATGTCCGGACGCGGAAAGGGAGGCAAAGTCAAGGGCAAGTCAAAGTCCCGCTCAAGCAGGGCTGGGCTCCAGTTCCCGGTCGGCAGAATCCACCGCCTCCTGCGCAAGGGAAACTACGCCGAGCGCGTCGGCGCCGGGGCGCCCGTCTACCTCGCCGCCGTCATGGAGTACCTCGCGGCTGAGGTGCTCGAGCTGGCCGGAAACGCGGCCCGCGACAACAAGAAGACGCGCATCATCCCGCGCCACCTGCAGCTCGCCATCCGCAACGACGAGGAGCTCAACAAGCTCTTGTCGGGCGTCACCATCGCACAGGGTGGTGTCCTGCCCAACATCCAGGCCGTCCTGCTGCCAAAGAAGACCGAGAAGAAGGCCTAAACAGAGAGCGCGGCGCTGCGCTTGCGTGCTCCCTGCACGCAAACGCGCCTGCCTTTGCCTTGCCGGCTCGGCTCACAACAATCGGCCCTTTTCAGGGCCACCACACAAACCTACGTCCAAAGCAAAGTTTCCGTCGTCCGTGCTCGCCGCACTTTACACAACACGTCCACATACATACATTGCACAGCCAGCGCCGGCGCACGTCCGCCATCTTGTCCACAGCCCGTGTGGCCGAACGCGCACACATTTTGTCGTTTCTCTCTTTTTGTCTTTTTTGTTTCTGCACCCCTCCGCGCACGCACAGAGTCGCGTTCCAAACGACAACGACATCAATACACCGATAATGTGATGATCATTGTTAGCATTATAATGTTTCAATTAAAGGGGCGCGCGTGGCACAGACAAAAAAAACCAAACAGCTGATCCGATCGATCGATCGATCGATCCGGCCCGCCCGCCTATGCCCACGCCACAAACAAACAACAAACCACGCACACACTGGACTCAGCCGCGCCCATCGCGTCAAACTCAAAAACTAACGCACGCGCAGCAGCAACAACAACAACAACACGCACAGGCAACACAGACTCTTTCGCACTTTTCAATCTCCGAACAGTGTGGTGGCCCTGAAAAGGGCCGTTTTCGTCTCTCCCACCAAGCACGGGCACGGCACGGCCGCGGGAAGGCCACAACGCAGCACAGCACACCGGCTGGCTGGCTGCCTGCCTGCCTAACCGCCGAAACCGTACAGGGTGCGCCCCTGCCTCTTCAGGGCGTACACCACGTCCATGGCCGTCACAGTCTTGCGCTTGGCGTGCTCAGTGTACGTCACCGCGTCGCGGATCACGTTCTCCAGGAACACCTTCAGCACTCCGCGGGTCTCCTCGTAGATCAGACCAGAGATGCGCTTCACGCCGCCCCTGCGAGCCAGGCGGCGGATGGCGGGCTTCGTGATGCCCTGGATGTTGTCGCGCAACACCTTGCGGTGCCGCTTGGCGCCACCCTTGCCCAGCCCCTTTCCTCCCTTGCCGCGGCCTGTCATTCTTCTTCCTTCCTCCTCCTCAAAGCAAGCAAGCGAAAAAACACAAGCGCCAGCTCCTCACCCGGCGCTAGCGAGTCGGCTACGGTGCGAGCTCTCTGCCGCCGCCCCCCTATATAGACTCTGGCCCGCCCTCCCCCCACCACGCGCACCGAGGGCATATAAGCGCGGCGCGGGGCCGCGCGGGCCCGTTGTCAAGGCAGCACCGGACGCTTCGTGTACCGCACGCACCTCCACGCCGCTAACCGCTATGGCCCGCACAAAGCAAACGGCCCGCAAGTCCACCGGCGGAAAGGCGCCGCGCAAACAGCTCGCCACCAAGGCGGCGAGGAAGAGCGCGCCCGCCACCGGCGGCGTCAAGAAGCCCCACCGCTACAGGCCGGGCACCGTCGCCCTGCGGGAAATCAGGCGCTACCAGAAGAGCACAGAGCTGCTCATCCGCAAGCTGCCGTTCCAGCGCCTAGTGCGCGAGATCGCCCAGGACTTCAAGACCGACCTGCGCTTCCAGAGCTCCGCAGTCATGGCCCTGCAGGAGGCCAGCGAGGCCTACCTCGTCGGCCTCTTCGAAGACACCAACCTGTGCGCAATCCACGCCAAGCGCGTCACCATCATGCCCAAGGACATCCAGCTCGCGCGCCGCATCCGCGGCGAGCGCGCCTAGAAACCGCGCCGCGCACGCGCACGCGCGCCCGCCCAACAAAAACGGCCCTTTTCAGGGCCACTAACATCTCTCCGTCGCGAGCAAAACTTTTGTCGGTCTTGCCGCCCCGCAAAACAACAACAACCAATTCCCCTCCCGTCCACAGCCGCTCTCGCCAACAATCGACGTCACTCCCATCCCTCACAATACACACACACACACACACACACACACACACACACACACACAGCCGGACGACGTCACCACACACCACGGGTGGCTGGCCGCCGCCGTCTCCGAGGCGCGCGCACGCTACGCTACACTACAACGTCAACGCCACCGCGCCTTCCCAATTCCCGCCGGCCACTTCCACGTCTCACGTCCCCCCGCCGCTTTGAGACAGAGAGAGACACAACACACACACAAAAGACACGACATCCGCAAAGCAAGCAAACACACAAACAAACAAGAGTCTCCAGAAACATACATGAGCAACCAAACGTCGGCCGCCGCAAAAAAAAAAAAAAAAAACAACTACAACAACAACAAAAACAAATAAAATAAAATAAAAAGACCAACAAACGGCCACAACCGCTCCGCTACCGCGCGCCGCCGCCTACCGCCACCGGCACCACAATCCAACCACCACGGCACGCAAACAGTACCCACAAGGGTCACACACAACCAACCAACCAACCACACCGGCGCATGCACGACAATCAACGCCTTCCCGACGTCCTTTGATGGCCCTGAGAAGGGCCGTTTTGGGCCGCGCGACAGCCGCAGCCGTGCCATCGCGCGCCACTAAGACGACGCGGGGGAGGGCGGTGGGGGACGACGGCGTCAAGCGCCAACCCCTCTCCCTTGCCTTTCTTTAACGTTACTACTTTACTTCTTCTTCTTGGGCGACGCCTTCGCCTTAGACGGCGTCGTCGCCTTCTTCGGGCGCGGCGCCTTCGGCTTCTTCGTCGGAACCTTGGCGGCCTTCTTCGCCTTCGACGGCGACTTGGCCTTGGCCGGCTTGGCCGCAGCCGCCTTCTTCGCACCCGCGGGAGCCGCCGACGCCGCAGACGCCTTCTTGGCGGCGCCCGCCTTCCGACCGGTCGCCGCCTTCACGCCACCAGCCTTCTTTGCGCCGGCCGCGCGGCCGCCCTTCTTCTCCTTGCTGGCCGGAGCGGCGCGCTTCTTCTTCGCACCGCCGGCACGGGCCTTGCCGCCCTCGGCCGCCCCGCCGCCGGCGCCGGCAAGCTTGAAAGAGCCGGACGCGCCCTTCCCCTTCGTCTGCACCAGCTCGCCAGCCACGACGGCCGACTTGAGGTACTTCTTGATAAAGGGCGCCAGCTTCTCCGCGTCCAGCTTGTAGTGCGCGGCAATGTACTTCTTGATCGCCTGCAGCGACGAGCCGCCGCGCTCCTTCAGACTCTTGATGGCGGCCGTCACCATCTCAGAGGTGCGCGGGTGCGCAGGCTTGGCGCGCGGCTTCTTCGCAGACGCCGCAGACTTGGCCTTCTTCGTCGTGCCGGTGGCGGCGGGTGCCGCAGCAGTCTCGTTCGTAGCCGCCTGATCTGCCATTATTTCGACGGACGACGCGCGTACACACAACAACAGAACAGCGAGAGAGCGGCGAGCACGGCAGAGAATAGCCGCCGCGCCTACCGTGTGACTCGCGTGCAATCCCTGCACGATTCAAAGCAGGTTAAGCAGGTCAACTGCTGTTCCTGCGTGCTGTATTCTTCAGATCGATGTGGTCCTCAGTTTATGTAGGTCATCTCTTGTTCACAATGTTGGTCGTCCTCGCTGGGTGCTGGGGTTATTCCAGCAACCGGTCCGGCCATCTGGTCGCTGGGCGCCAGTGGAGCTGGTTTCCCAGTCCACTGACCAGCGGGTTCCTCGACGTCCTCGCCGACTCGTAGAAGTTCCGTGCGAGCGCGCGGAAGCGGCGCTTCAGCATCGGAACTCCCGCGATGTCGTGCAGCATACGGGTGTCGTAGTCCCTTGGCAGGTGGAGCGCCAGCCGAAGGGCTTTGTTCTGCACCCGTTGCAGCGTCTGGACATGTGTGTCGGCAGCATTTCCCCACACCACGGCCGCGTACTCTAGCACTGGCCTGATTAGTGCTAGGTAGAGCGTGAGGCCGCAGTGGGGGGGCAGTGTCGTCGTGGGGTTGAGGAGGGGGTAGAGCGAGCGCATCCGTCCAAGCGCCCGGCCCCTCAGCTCCCTGATGTGTGGACCCCAGGTCAGGCGTCGGTCCAAAGTGACGCCGAGGTACTTCCCAGTGCGCGACCACGGGATGGGGCCTCCCATGATCCGCACTTGCGGCAGCGCGTCGGGTATGCGGCGGCGAGTGAACACCACCGCCTGGCTCTTCCCGGCGTTGAACTTGAGCCGCCATTTGGTGGCCCATGCTCCAATCTCGGTGCAGGCGAGCTGCAGGCGGCGGCGCATCAGCTGCGCGCTCATGCTGCGCGTGTACAGCGCGGTATCATCGGCGTAGAGCGCCAGATGGACCCTCGGCGTCGTCTTCGGGACGTCAGCGGTGAAGAGAGAGTACAGCAGGGGGCCAAGGACGGACCCCTGCGGCACTCCAGCACGTATGTGGCGCGCCGTGGACACGCCACCGTCTGCACGCACATGGAAGGTGCGCCCTCGCAGGTAGGACTGGAGGAGGCGGACGTACGACACGGGTACCCCCTGTACCAGCAGCTTATACAGGAGGCCGTCGTGCCACACGCTGTCAAAGGCCTTGGAGACGTCGAGGAGTACCGCCCCAAGGTACTCGCGTCGCTCCAGGGCCCCCATCGCCTGCTCCACCAGTCGCAGCAGTTGGTGCTGTGTTGAGTGCCCACTTCGAAAGCCAAACTGCTCGTCAGGAAGCAGGCCTTCTTCTCTGACGTGGCGCTGTAGCCGTTTGGCGAGTATCCTCTCGAAGGTCTTCGAGAGGGAGGGCAGCAGGCTTATTGGTCGGTAGTTCTGCGCCAGCCTGGGGTCCTTGCCAGCCTTCGGAATGGCGACCACCTCAGCGTGTTTCCACGCATCGGGGTAGGCGCCTGTGCGGAGGATGGCGTTAAAGATCGATGTGACAATACGCACTGCTTCCGGCGGCAGCTTCTTCAGCAGTGCGTTGTCGATCTTATCGCAACCCCCCGCCTTCCTGGGCTGTAGGAAGTCTAGGTGGTGTTGCACTTCCTCTGCGGTGGTTGGCTCGATGACGTCGTCCGCCTCCTGATGGGTCAGGTACAGCGGAAGACGCTCTTGCACCTCCCGGATGGTCTCTTCGTCGACAACATCGTCCACGGTGGAGAAGTTCTCGGCGAAGGTGTCTGCGAGTACGCTGGCCTTCATGTCCGGCTCTGCGGCGACGTCACGGCCAACTTGAAGCGGCGGGATGCGCTGCCCCTTGCGCAGGAAGCTCCTGGTCATGGCCCAGGCGCTTCCGTCATCGATCCTGAGCGTGGCTATTTTGCCAGCCCAGTCCCGATTACGGTGGTGGCCGACGGCCGCCGAAATCTCCCGGCGCAAGCGGTTTAGCAGCCGCTTGGTGGCGGGGTTTCTCGTGATCTGCCACTCACGAAAGACCCGGTTCTTCTGTCGGATCAGCTCCAAGATGTCCGGCGGAAGCTGTTTGGAGTTGTCCTTCGGCTTCCGCGGTCCTCGCGGCGCTGCTGCATCTGCCGCTGCAAGTGTGTAGTGGGTGAATGCTGCTAGTGCTGCATCCACCCCCTCCTCATCAGGATCCGGTGTGGCTGCGACCGTCTCCGCCAGGTGCTGCTGGAAGTGCGCCCAGTCGGTGTTGAGACGGGCGCGGCGGTGCTCAGGAGGCGCCGTACCGTCTGTGTCCAGGTCGAAGATCACTGGCAGGTGATCGGACGACAGGGCACAGCGAGTGCTCGCGATCGCGTTGTGTGCTGCCCCTTTCACAATCGCGATGTCGAGCACGTCGGGACGGCCGCGCGTCGGGTAGTGCGTCGGGTCGAAGGGACCCAGCACCATGGCGTCATGGTTGTTGACGACCCGGAGAAGCCGTCTGCCGCTGATGGTGGTGACCCTGGAGTTCCACTCCGGGTGTTTTGCATTGAGATCGCCGCCGATGAACAGGTTCCCGCGCATCGACAGCAACGTCTCAATGTCCCCGGAGTGGAGGTGTCCTGACGGCTTCCGGTAGGCCGCCACGAATGTTACATGGCCCACAGAGGTGTTGACCACGACGCCGGTCGTCTCCAAGGTTGGCGTCATCGGGAGCTGCACCTGGTGGTGGCGCAACGACGTCTTGACGTACACCGCCGTTCCGCCGCCGTGGGTGACCCGGTCGGTGCGGTAGCAGCGGAAGTTTGCCGCCCGCACGTCCACGCCCGGCTTCAGCCAAGTTTCTGTGACGAGACAGACGTCCACGTGCTCGTCCCGCAGAAACTGGCGGAATTCTCCCGCTTGGGAGCGTATGCTGTTCGCGTTCCACACGCAAACGGTTAGACCATGGATGTGTCTATCCATGTTTGGGTGTGGGAACAGCTGGTGTGGTGGTGGCCTGGGCGGCCGACTGCACTGCAGACGCAATCATCTGCGGAAGTTGTTGCAGGAGCAGCTTGAAGTCCTCCCTCAAGGCCCTGACTTCGTCCGCGACGCTCACAGCGGACGTAAAGTCAGTGCGGGGAGAGGATGCTGGCTCCTGCGCTCGAACAGCTGCTGGCTCGCGGGCAGGGCGCTCCCTCCGCCGTCCGCGCCGGCGGCCGACCCTGGCTGGCGTTGGGTGCTCTAGCCGCCGCGCCGCCAGGCCCAGCCAGTGTCGCGGGCGGGCGCGGACGGCCGAGAGAGCGGCCGCCACTCTGCGCGCCGCCGCGCCGCGCCTCCCGCGCTTGCTACCGCCCAACGTCCGACAGCCTGTGCGGACCAGCCCCAAACCTGCGCCGCAACCACCCGCGCCATTCAAACCACCGAGGATGGGGCTACACACGGCCACACCACAGTCGCCAACCAGTCGCCACGGCAGCGCCGCAAACCACGGCCAAACTGCAGCTACCGCGCGCCACAGCCTGGCTCGGCCCGCCGAGAATCGCCGCCCCCGCCCAAATGCCGCCCCCACAGCCCCAGCCGACGACCCGCCACAATGGCCAAACCTTCGGCAAAACTGGCGCACCGTCGCCGCGCCAGCCCGGCCAGCGCGGCCGCCGCCACAGCCACACAAGCGGAGGCGTGCGGCGATGACGGCCGTGCAAACGCACCTCCGCCGCCCCATCGCCCTCCCACCGTTTCCCGATCGGCCCGCGGCCGTCGGGCCACCTCGCCCGCCAACATTCGCGCCCGTTTCTCACAACATTGCCCGCCGCAAAACAAAAACGAGCGCCGCCTGCGCAACATGGGCACCGGCCAACCGAGGCGCCGCCGCCCCTCGCCGCTTTCAGCGAGGGTGGCTAACCGCCATCCGCAACTACAGACGCACCGAATCTGCCTTCATCAAAAGCACACACCGACAGCCGACCTCTAACATTTAGACTCCGCAAGCCACCCAACGGTGTGTGGCGGAGGGCACTTCACGTGCCAATGTCATTTACCTCCCTTTGCTGTTCCAGTCGCGTATGGTTCGCGGGACGAACCGACAGTCTGCAAAAAAAAAAAAAAAACGCCTCCGTGCGCGCTCGAATCTCTCTAACCACATCCATTCGTGATCTCCTCGGGAGGTATACGCAATATATTCGATACCCCATCCAGAAACGCAATATCTCGAAACCTGGCGAGCAAGCTACACCGCGATGCAGAGCGCCTCTATTGCAGAGTCTGCCGCGTGGGTTTGTTAAACATCTCCGTAACGCTATCACGGTTACCAAATGACCCTGCGACGAAACGTTGGATCGTCTCCGTCGCCTCCGTCAACGCGACCTGGTACGGATCCCACACTGATGGGCAACACGCACGTATAGGTCGAACGAACGGGTGTTTTGTAAGCCACCTCCTCCTTTGTTGATGGACGACATTTGCTACGCATTCTCCCAATAAATCGCAACCTGGTACCCGCCTTACCAACAATTACTTTTGTTTGTTTTTTTTTTTTGTTTTTTTTTTTTAATATGATGATCATCCCACTCCCAATCACTCCGCACGCATACTCCCAGATATTTTACAGACGTAACTGCTACCAGTGTTTGTCCCGCTATCATATACTCAATCATACAATAAAGGGTCCTTCTTTCTATATTATTCGCAATACATGTTAAGGGACAGTTGCCACTCCCTGCACCACGTGCCTATCCGCTGCAGATCGTCCTGCATTTTTCGCTGCAACTTCTCTGTATACTACAGCATCATCCGCGAAAAGACGCATGCAACGTCCGACACTATCTACTAGGTCATTTATATACATTGTGTGTGAAGAGCAATGGGTCCCATAACACTCCCCTGTGGCACGCCAGAGGTTACTTTAACGTCTGTAGACGTCTCTCCATTGATAACACAACATGCTGTGTTCTGTTTGCTACAATCTCTTCAGTCCAGCCACACACTTGGTCCGACATTCTGCAGACACTTACTTTGTTTATCAGGCGACAGTGCGGAACTGTATCGAACGCCCTCCTTCCGGATGTCAACCAAAATGGCATCTACCTGGGAGCCTGTATCTAATATTTTCTGGGTCCCATGAACAAATAAAGCGCGTTGGGTCTCACACGATCGCTGTTTCCGGAATCCATGTTGATTCCTACATAGTAGACACTGGGTTTCCAAAAAACGACATGCTACTACTCGAGCATAAAACATGTTCTCAAATTCTACAACCGATCGACGTCACAGATATAGGGCCTATAGTTTTGCGCATCTGCTCGACGACCCTTCTTCAAGCCCGGGACTACCTGTGCTCTTTTCCAATCATTTGGAACCCTCCGTTCCTCTAGAGACTTGCGGTACACGGCTGTTAGGAGGTTCTGTCGCGTACTCTGTGTAGAATCGAATTGGTATCCCGTCGGGTCCAGTGGACGTTCCTCTGTTGAGTGATTCCAGTTGCTTTTCTATTCCTCCTTGGACACTTATTTCGATGTCAGCCATTTTTTCGTTTGTGCGAGAAGGAACTGCAGTGCGGTCGTCCTCCGTGACACAGCTTTTGGAAACAGGTGTTTAGTATTTCACAGCTTTACGCGTGTCATCCTCTGTTTCGAGCCGCTTACTACTGATTCAACGTACGACCACAACGTCCTAGGATTTGATTTGATTTCCTGTCACGTCGGTACATGGAATTGTACTTTCGCATTCACCGGACGCTTCACGCATAGCCCTCCTTACGCTAACTTTGGACATCGTTTAGCGTCTGTTTGTCTGAGAGGTTTTGGCTGCGTTTCAACTTTGAGTGAAGCTCTCTTTGCTTTCGCTATAGTTTCCTAAACTTTGGTTGTTGTACCGCGGTGGGTTTTTCCCATCCCTCGCAGTTTTACTCGGCACGTACCTGTCTAAGACGCATTTTACGATTGCCTTGCACTTTCTCCATAAACACTCAACATTGTCAGTGTCGGAGCAGACATTTGCGTTTGCATCTGCCTGGTAGTCTCAAATCTGCCTTCTATTACTCTTGCTAAACAGATAAACCTTCCTCCCTTTTTTTTTTTTTTTTTGTTTTTTTTTTTGTTTTTTTGTTTGTATATTCCTACTAACGTCCATATTCAGCGATGCTGCAACGGCCTCTTGTTCACTGGGTCCCTGTTCTGCACATACAGAGTCGACAAGTTCGGGGTCTGTTTGTCATCGGTAGGTCCACGATGTTATCTCCACGAGTCGGTTCTCTCTCTGTTTAATTGCTCGCGGCATTTTTCGTTCGGATGGTGCACTCAGTATACTGTCACTCGATGCTCTGTCCCTACCACCCGTCCTGAACATCTGGCACATTGAAATCTCCACCTAAGACTGTAACACGCTGCGGAAAGGAAAATGTATGTCCACATTTTCTCTCACTTGTTCGGCCACTAATGCTGCTGAGTCGCGAGGTCGGTAAAAGGAGCCAATTATCAACCTAGCTCGGCTGTTGAGTGTACCCTCCACCCACAATAGTTCACAGGAACCGTCCACCACTTCTACTTCACTACACAGGATAAACTACTACTAACAGCGACGAACCACTCCACCACCGGTTGCATGCACGCTATCCTTTCTAAAGCACCGTCTGTACCTATAACGATTGCAGCTTCGGCGCTTTCTATCAGCGCTTGACGTTCCGGTACTTTACCAACGCAGAGCTTCGACAGTTGACAATTACAATACCGATTGCCGCTTGGTCCCCGCATGTCCTGACCTTGCCCCGCGCCCGTTGCCCTTTCCGTACTTGCCCAAGGGCCATCCAACCTAAACAGAACCGCCCAGCCCACGCCACACAACCCCTGCTACCCGTGTAGCCGCTTGTTGCGTATAGTGGACTCCACCTAAGACTATATAACATAACATGCCCTAAGGCATTCGCGGTGTACACCACCCTAAGGTGAGGTTAGGTTAGGTGGACGTGGGTTAGGTTAAGGGTTACAGTTAGGTTAAGCGTCAAAGTTAGGTTAAGCGTTCGGACGTGAGGCGTCAGGTGGCCGCACCTACCTTTACGGCCGGACATCTTAGGTTAGAGGTTAGGTTAGGTTAAGGCGCCGAGAGGTCCGCGGTCAGGTTACGTTCACCTTCGGGCGCCACACGTAGGTTTCAAAGGTGTGTCGGTCGGTCGTCGGCAAGCCGCAAAAACTACAGACGACGTCGACCAAACCGCCGCAAGACCGAGCAGGAGGCAGATATAAAACACACACACACACACACACACACACACACACACACACACACACAAAAACAAAATTTAAACACCACCCACCGGCCAAAGGGCACCAAAAACCACAAACCCGAGCACCACGTCGACCAGAGGCAACCCGCCGCTCACGCGACATGGCTGGCAACTAAGGGGCAAACGGCAACGGCGCTTTCCGCACCGGGCCGGATGCACGTACGACAACACCGCTACCCGTACGCAGGCCTCCCATTGCACACAGCCGCTCTGTGTTTGAACATCATCAATGGCGCGCCCGCGGCTCGTCGCGGGCGCAGCCATAACGCCGCCACTTTTGCACCAACACATTCACGCACCGCAAAACAGCTCGCCGACACAGCACAGCCGACAAAACAAAAACAACCCGCGAGACGGGGGCGACAAACGACAACGATAACAACAACAACAGCAGCAAACAACTCGCACCAAGCGTCCAACAGGTAACAAACGGACAAGCACAGCCTCTGCTAACGGCCACGACGCCAGCGGCACACTGCTCCTTTCCCGCCACACTCGATTTCACAACGCACGCACGCGACCCCGTCAACGACACCGACACGACACACGACGGGCTCCCTTCCCGCAACCTACACCTTTCCGCCACTACGCACAGCTCCACCCGACGCGCCCGTCGCAACGACACTACTGCACGCACTATCCACCCGCCTCCTCCTCTCCCCCCCCCCCCCCTTCCCGTACACAACAACACAGCCAAAAACAACACTCACGACCCAAACATACTAACGACATGGCACGTGCATCGGCGCACACCCCAACCAGTCACCGTCGACAACCACACGCAAGGCACGAAACCGGCGTCCTTCCACGTTGCCATCAAAGCTGCACAAACAACCACAGGAGGAACCACCAACAACGGCCCGCCCGCCCGCCCGCCCGCCCGCCCCAATATTCTCCCACCCTCACCTCACGCCGCAACCACCAAACGCACATTCCCGCTCGCTACCACACACCTCTCGGCAGCCGCTTCGCAAACACATGACGTGACGTGACATCATCACATCACGGGCTACGCACGCACACCGACCCACTTTCCTGCCCTTCGCCCTCTTCTTTCCGACGCCTGCCTTCGGCCGAGCACACGTACGTGGCACAACGCCCAACACAGTCACACACAGTCGACAGGCGCACGCCCAGGCACGCAACGACGCAGCGCAGCAAAGGCGCCCGCAACACATACCTCCTCTCTCTTCTCGCCGCCGCCGCCGACCGCCCGCCAGCCAGCCAGCCAGCCAGCCAGCCACTCGCAATGTGCACTGCCAACCAGCCACACGTCCACCGCGCCGCCTCCGACCACCCGCCAGGGGGCGCTCACGTCCGCGACAACAGCGCGGCCCGCCGCCGGGCGGGCCCAGCCGAACCCAGCCCAGCCGGCGCGCGCTGCTCTGCACTCGGCGCGCCACACATCCTGCTGCAGACCGGGCTCGTCTCTCTGTACGCGTCTGCCCGCATCTCGTCTTCCTGCGCATCAACACAACGAGGCCGCGTGAGCAAACCACCCCCCCCCCCCCCCCCGTCACAACGCCACATCACACACTGCCTTGTCTACCGCCGAAATGCACTCACCAGCCATCCGCTTCGTCTTCGTCTTGTTTACTCGTTGTTGTTGCAGCGGCGCACACAGCCCCGGCCGGCCGCATCCGAGGGTGGCCCGCCGCCAGCGTCTCCTCCTTGGGCACAGGTGCGGTGCCGTGCCGTGCCGTGCCGTGGCCGCCCATCCATCCAACCGCACGCATTTGCTGGCCGCCTCTGCTGCAGAAGAAGACAAAAAACGAAACGTACAAACATACACGCACCCACAGCGTGGCCACACACGGACGGGACCGACAGGCTCCAAGGCGACCAAAGGATAAAAACAAAATAAAAAAACAAAAACAAAAAGACGCAAAGCAAGCAACAAGCACAGGCTGTCGCCTCGCGCCTCTGTCCTTCCGCCCCCGCCCTTCTCTCCCACCACATGCCCACAAACACCACCGCCTCCCCCTCCCCGCACCTCCACATTCGCCCCCTCCATTTGTTCCTTTCTCGCTCTTCCCTTCTGTGTGTCTGCGTGCGTGCGCGGGCGGCGCCTCTCAACATCCGCCGGCCGTCCGTCCCGTTTTCGCCGTACCACACACGCCACCGCCTCCTCCCCGTCCACCACCGCCGCCCCTGTCCGCCCCGCACAACACCATACACCGCTGCTTGTCCTGGCCGTTGCCACCAAAGGCGCCAGCCGCAAACCGCGCCAACGCCGCAGCGCGCGTGCGTCCTTCCTTCTCCGTGCCGACGCGGCCTCTATTCCCGCACCCATTCGGCCGACGACACAGCCGTTGGGCTCCGCACTGCGCGTACCGGCGTTACGCACGCACACCCACCCCCCTCGCGAACGCACGACTCATTGTCTTTGTTGTTTCTCCTCTTTCTTAACGTCTTTGTTTGTTGTTTGTTGTTTGTTTTGTTTTTTGTTTTTTGTTTTTTTTTTTCGTTTTTCCCCACCGCCACATGTGACACAATGCCGCCCTCCACCTTTCGTTCGTGGTTGCTTGCTTGCTTGCTTTGTTTCTCTTTCTCATTGGTACACGTCCGACGCGCTCCATTTCCACCACACCACGGCCATCAGCCTCCTCAACGGGCAGGCGCAGTGTGCCATTCTCCGGCGCACAAGCACACCGCGCGGTACTGGCGCGGCTCGCTCTCCTCG
Source organism: Schistocerca nitens (assembly GCF_023898315.1). Lineage (NCBI taxonomy): Eukaryota > Metazoa > Arthropoda > Insecta > Orthoptera > Acrididae > Schistocerca > Schistocerca nitens. The sequence goes on from NW_026046035.1 coordinate 65,504, forward strand.
CCCCCACGCCACGCCACGCCACGCCACCGGTGCGCAGCAGCACATGTGATGTCTCGCAACACGACACGCGGTGCGCACACCCCGACCACGCGGCTCTAAAGGCATGGCACCGGCGACATGCGCCGCCCCAGCCACGCATCCGTCGTCTCACGTTGTTCACTGCCAGCCGCGTCGGAGGCTACAACCGCAACCACCACAACAACGGTCCCCCTCCCGGCAACACATTTGTTGCACAAACAAACACAACCGCCGAGCGCAGCGCGAACCACCCACACGCGCCCTCCGCGTCTCCTTTCTCCTTTCGCCCCCTCCCATCTCCCGAATATGCCAGCAGCGCAGCGTTACGCGTGCCCCTCACCCGTCCACACTACCGCGAAACGAACACGCCTTCCGGGCCACCTGCAAGGGCACGCCCACCACCAAATACTGCCGTATTCACGGACGCAGTTCGCAACACGCAACGCACTCTCCACCTACCTTCTTTCTCTCGTCCCTTCTCTTTCAAAACAAAACAAACACACAAACCAACCACGGCTAACACACTTTTTCGCGACACCTTTGACTGCGTTATCTCGACCGTGACGGCAGCTATCGACCATCCATTCCCCACTACACACACACACACATCATTCGCTACACCGCACACGAAACGGCAAGGGCAAGGCACTCTCTCATAGATTCTTCCTCCGAGCCATATCGGGCGAACGTTGCATCCGGGAAGGCAATGCAATTCAGCCGTCACCACGGCCGACACTTGCAGCCGCGCCGTAAACGCATGTCAGTGCGGCTGCAATGCACGGGAACGTTCCGTTGCTCTAGACAGCGCCTCTCCGTTTTTCCCCTGTCTCGTTTTCCGGTGATTGCTTCTCCTTCTTCTTTTTCTTCGTTTCGTTTCGTTTTATTATTTTCGTTCCCCTCCTCCACCATTGTTTCCGTCCCCACAGTTTTTTTTTTTTTTTTTGCTCATTCCACACGTTCTGCCCAGACAAGACATGACATCCGACCGATCACAGTCAGCCTTTCGTCACCGTTCGCAGCGCCGACGGTGCCACAGTGAGACGGGTGTTCAGACCGACACGTTGCCATGATGCCCATAGACAGCTACTCAGGGCCGCCGGATCGGATCACATCACCGACAAACCGGCCATTTCACCGGGGGACACAGACAACCGCGTGTACGCCCATAACAACAAACAACGGCCGTCGTCGTCTACCGTCACTGAACCGAACACACGTGCACCTTGAATGACGACACCGGCGTGCGTGCGCACAACAATCAATCATTCAAATCAACTGCAGAAACGGCTATCAAAATCAAGGGCCAAATAAATGGGTACACCACCGTGCGTGTCGCCTACCCCACCCGCCCGTACAATTCTTGCGTCTTCTTAATGACTAGTAAAGACACGTCCATTTTTTTTTTTTTTTTTAAAACGTCACCAACACACCTCCACGCCGTACAGCAAAGGGAATAGTAGACGGCAACACAACATTTCACCCTCGCCATCATGTATGTATGATGTGACAACAAACAAACCCGCAGACGGCCCTAACGGTGACATCCAACAATCGCGAGGGGTTTCAATTGCAGTCACGTGACTAACCGGGCAGACAGAGACAAAGAAAGGAAAGGAATCAGCGACACAGACAACACCTCCTGTCTGTGTGTCGACAAACAACCAACCAACCAACCAACCACGCCACGACTCGCGAGCACGCATAACCACCACCAGCTGCTTCGCAACCAACCAAACCGGGTAGCTATGCGCCGCCTCACACAAACAACAATTCCGCTCTTCCCGCAAAGGCAATTTGGTGGCCCTGAAAAGGGCCGTTTTGCCGCTCTCGCAACGGAGGGGAGCTCCCTAGAGCCTTAACCCCCTCACTTGGAGCTCGTGTACTTGGTCACCGCCTTCGTGCCCTCGCTCACGGCGTGCTTGGCCAGCTCGCCAGGCAGCAAGAGCCGCACAGCCGTCTGGATCTCGCGGGACGTGATGGTCGAGCGCTTGTTGTAGTGCGCCAGGCGAGACGCCTCGGCCGCAATGCGCTCGAAAATGTCGTTCACGAAGCTGTTCATGATGCTCATCGCCTTCGACGAGATGCCCGTGTCGGGGTGCACCTGCTTCAGCACCTTGTAGATGTAGATGGCATAGCTCTCCTTCCTCTTGCGCTTCTTCTTCTTGTCGCCCTTCGAAATGTTCTTCTGCGCCTTGCCAGCCTTCTTGGCGGCCTTCCCGCTAGTCTTGGGCGGCATCTCGAACGTACAACAGCAAGCAGCAAGCGCTCCGCTCTAGTCAGCGTCTCCCCACACAGTGGCACCCGCCGCTACCGCAACACCCCACCTTTACCAGCTCGCCCTGTTGCGGCCGCCGACCAATGGGGCGCGCGCGCAACCGGCCGCCGCACCCGAGCCCATAAAGGGACCCCCACCCTAGTCCCGCCGCCACATTCCGAGTTGAGATGTCGAGGCGAAAGGACGTGTTTGACGATCGAGCGAAGGGTGTGGCGGATCGCTGTCCGGCGGGGTCAGCTCAGGCGACTGAGTTGCTCCCGTCGGCGGCCCCATCCGGCCCCCCACTTCTGACGAACCGGCGCCGACTACCTGACGATGACTTGGATATTTCTTCTGGTGATGTTTCTCGCTCCCGGGAGCGCATGCATGTGCGCATGCACAAGCTTGCCACTGGGGGTGACTACCCCGGTCGTGAGGACGACGCAGCTGCCGTACTTGCGTACTGCAGGATCTGGAAGGCTGCTGCACTGCCGGGCACGGGGCGACAGGCGGCAGGTGAGCCGGTGGGGGCCTCGCCAGGCGCACAGTCTGCGTCCCTGGCGACGGCGGTCTCACAGGGAGCACCACAGGGGCCGGCCATGCAAGAGGTCGGTTCGCTCGTGGCTGCTCCTACGGCCCTGCAACATCAAGAACCCGTAGCCACGCCAGTTTCTGCCCCGCCCTGCGCGAAGGGCACTACCGCGGTCTGGGCGGGTGCAAAGCCAGCTCAAGAGGCCGCCGTGATTGCCACCGACGACGACTTGCCTGACGCAAATCTTGCGGAGGCCATCGCTGACGCTGACCGACGAGACGCTGACGATGCTCGTGCGTTCCGGAAGCGCCGTGCTGACGCAGCTGACGACTCTGACGTCCGCTCCCAAGCCTCCGACACTGCTCGGCCGCGGAAGAAGGCCCCTAAAGCCTCCTGCGCCGCCGCTGCCGCTGCGGCCCAGACGGTCGCGACGTCGGTGTGCACGAAGGAGCAGCGGTCCTCCACAGGCCCTGCTGCTGCGCGCCGCCCTGATGAGGACGGTTTCATCACCCCTGCCAGGCGGCACACGGCACGGGCGGCTGTCCTCCAGCCTGCGCTGCCACTGCCGACCGCCAACGCTTTCCAGGACGCGTCTGATGACGTACCAGACGACGCTGGGGTTCCGCCCCGGCCTGCAGCGCCGCGTCCCCCGCCGATTGTGGTCCAATGGGACGGCCCTTATAAGCCGTTCGAGCAGAAGATCACTCGGGTGGCGCCCACTGCCAGCGTCAAGACCGCCGGCGATGATCTCTACCGGCTCTCCATGACGTCTGTCGAGGACTACCGTGCAGTAATGGATGTCATCTGCAAAGATGGCCTCCATTGCTACACTCACCCATCGGAGCCGCTCAAGCTGCTGAAGGTGGTGTTCCGCCGCCTCCCACTCCAGTTTGGGGCGGATTACCTCCGTGAAGAACTGGAGGACATGGGCTTTGGCATCCGCCACACGGGGCTCATGAACTCCCCACGCACTCACCGCCCCATGCCGCTGTACCAGGTCGTTCTTGTTGACAACCTGGAGAATCGCAAGATCTTTCAGGTGCGGCGGGTTGGGCGGGTCGACGTCGAAGTGGAGCCACTGCGGGCCAAGGGCAGGAGGGCCCAATGCTTCTCTTGCCAACGGCTCGACCATGTGTCTCGCTACTGTTCAATGCCGCCCCGCTGCGTCAAGTGCGGGGCCCAGCATCAGAGCAAGGAATGCCCGCTCCCACGTGAGGATAAACCGACGTGCTGCAACTGCAGTGGCGCGCACGTCGCGAGCTACCGCGGATGTCCGGCCTTCCAGCGTGGCCGGCACCAGCGCCGTGGCCCGGCCGCCCCTTCCCGCAAGGTACAGCCTGGTACCAGCTTCGCTGATGCCGCCGAGGGAGGGGCGCCCGCCCCCTCCTCTCAGCGGCCTGCTGCCTCCGATGGTGCTGCGCCGCAGCAGCCTGCCTCGTCCGATGCGGCTGCTGCCCCTGCCACCACGCCTCCCGCACCAGCTGCCGCCCCCCGCCGGCGCCGCCGCCGACCGCGGCGTACCGCGGCGGAACGTCCAGCCGCTGATGCCCCACGCCGGCGGTCTGCTCCGCGGGCTGTCCCTCCGCAATCGCCGCCTCCTGCGGTCCTGCCGCAGCCTCCTGCCCCTGCCTTGGCGGCCGCCCCAGGGACCACCACGGCTGCCGATGCGGCTGAGCTCCGTACGCTCCTGCGCTCGTTGAGCCAGCTGCTCGAGCAGCTTCCGGTGCTCGTCACCGCCGTCACGTCCGCCCTCCAGGCCGGCGTTGTTCCTGCTGACCACCATGGAAAATGAGCATATCCATGGGCTCACCGTGTGCAGTTTCAACGCCCGCGGCTTGGTTCCCCAACAAGGGGAATTCCGCCAATTCCTCCGGGATGAGGCGATTGACGTTTGTCTCGTCTGCGAGACGTTTCTGAAGCCTGGTGTGGCCGTCGGGGTGGCAAACTATCGCTGCTACCGTACCGACCGGCCCACCCATGGCGGAGGCACCGCCGTCTATGTGAAGGCTTCGCTGAAGCACCATGCCGTCCTGCTGCCGCCTCTCACCGCCGTGGAGGCCACTGGGGTGGCTATCACCACCACAGCGGGGGTCATTACATTCATAGCCGTCTACCGGCCCCCAAGGGGCCACCTCCTGGAGGCCGACCTTGATGCCCTGCTGACGCTGCGTGGGAAGCTGTTCATTGCGGGTGACTTGAACGCCAAGAGCCCGCAGTGGAACTCCCGAGTCACCAACGTCAGCGGGCGGCGCCTTCTCCGCGTCACACAGCGTCATGGCGCTGTTGTTCTCGGTCCATTTGACCACACCTTCTTCCCCGTCCGCGGCCAGTCCGACGTACTCGACGTCGCGGTCCTGAAAGGCGTCGGGCACTTTACGTCGGCTACTGTCCGCTGCGCCCTGTCCTCCGACCACCTTCCGGTGGTCTACGACATGGACGTCGTCGGCGCCTCCCTGCCGCCCGACCGCCGTACCTTCCGCGGCATTGACGAGGCCCGCTTTCAGGCTGACCTGCTCGGTCGATTCGGTGATGCTCCGGATCCTGCCCTGGAGGGGGCCGATGCTGCGCTGGCCTTTTTTACGCGGCACACACTCAGCGCTGCCGCCGCTGCGTCACCCCGCCAGTCACGGCGGCCTCGCGAGATGTCCCGGCAGCTTCCGCCGCACATCTTGGAGGCTATAACGGCCAAAAACCGCCTCTTCCGGGAGTGGCAGCTGACTCGCCAGCCTGCGACCAAGCGCCGCCTCAATCGGGCGCGGCGCGAAATCCGGGCCGCTATCGACCAACACCGCAACCGTGACTGGGCTGGCCTTGTGGCCACCCTGAACACGACTGATGGGAGTGCCTGGCGGACCGCCAAGCGCTTCCTCCGCCGCCGTCAGCCTGTTCCTCCGCTCCACGTCGGCGGCGAGGTTATCTGTGCCCCGGATGCCAAGGCCAACGCCCTCGCCGACGTGTTTGCCGACAACTTCCGCCCGGTCGCGGACGTCTTCGATCCCGACCACGTCCGTCTCGTGGAGGACCGCCTGCCGGCTTTCCTCGCCGCCAGGGCTGCTGACGATGTGATCGCCCCCATCACCGCCGATGAGGTTGGACTCCAGCTCCGCCGCCTCAACCCTAAGAAGGCGGGTGGCTCCGATGGTGTCACAAACCGCCTCCTGCGGTTATTGCCGCCGGCTCTTCATCAGCCACTGGCAGACACATTCAACTGCATTCTCCGCTCCGGGATCTTCCCTTCCGCGTGGAAACACGCGGAAGTGGTGGCTATCCCGAAGGCCGGCAAGGATCCGCGTCGGGTGGAGCACTACCGGCCGATCAGCCTGCTCCCATCTCTCTCCAAGGTCTTTGAGAGACTGTACGTGGAGCGGCTGTGGCGCCACGTCACCGCCGAAGGGCTCCTTCCAGCGGAGCAATTCGGATTCCGGCGGGGCCACTCGACCACGCACCAGCTCTTACGCCTGGTGGAACAGGCGATGCGGGCGCTGGAGTCGCGGGAGTACCTTGGGGCGGTACTCCTAGACGTCTCCAAAGCGTTCGACTGCGTGTGGCACGAGGGCCTCGTGTACAAGCTTCTTGTACATGGGGTCCCGACGTCCCACGCCCTTCTGCTGCGGTCCTACCTCGCGGGCCGCACCTTCCACGTCCGGGCCGCCGACGGCACCTCCACCGACCGGCCGATTCGTGCGGGTGTACCGCAGGGGTCGGTTCTTGGCCCCCTGCTGTACACCTTGTACACCGCTGACGCACCGCGGGTGGCGCGCGTGGAGTTGGCTCTTTATGCCGATGACACTGCGTTGTTCACCCGCAGCCTGAACGTGGTCGCGATGTGCCGCCGGCTGCAACTAGCGTGCGACGTCCTGGGGGCGTGGTCCACCAAGTGGCGCCTCAAATTTAACCCCGCCAAGAGCCAGGCGGTCGTCATCACTCGGAGACGGCTGCCTCCTGCCCTGCCGCCTGTCTCGATCTCGGGAGGCCCCATCCCGTGGTCGCCGGCCGGCCGATACCTCGGTGTGACGCTAGACAGGCGCCTCACCTGGCTGCCGCACATCCGTGACATCAGGGGGCGGGCGATTGGGCGTCTCCGGGCGCTCTACCCGCTGCTGAACCCCACATCCACCCTCCCACCTCGGCACGGCCTGACCGTGTACTTGGCCCTCGTCCGGCCGGTACTCGAGTACGCCGCCGTCGTGTGGGGCAATGCCGCACCGTCGCACGTTGCGATGCTCCAGCGTGTCCAGAATCGGGCACTGCGACTCGCACTCCACAAGCCGCCACGTTACTCCACGCGGCTGCTTCATGAGGAAGCTGGCGTCCCGTTGCTGCGGGATCGCATCAGGCAGTCCGCCAGGGTGTTCTACGCTTCTGCAGAACACTCTGGCAGTCGTCTTATACGCGGTCTGGGACACCAAGTCCACCGCCGGCCGACCACGCGTTGGCCTGATCTGCTGCGGGAGTAGTTTACTCCGCAGCCCCTATGACGCTTTAGACGCAGCGTCCGCCCCGCGCGGCCGCTCACATAGGCCAATCCTAACTGTGAGGCCAACCACTCGTTCCTGAGGTCCACACAGGAATAGCAGCTTCGCTGCTTAGCCTGTCCCCCTCCTGGTCGATGAAACCAGAGACTTACAGTGCAGTGCAGTGCAGTGCAGTGCAGTCCCGCCGCCACGCACTCCGCTGCTCGACTCGCTGCGGCTCGCACCGTTACGTTACGTGTTTCAACTAGCCAAACGCCATGTCCGGACGCGGAAAGGGAGGCAAAGTCAAGGGCAAGTCAAAGTCCCGCTCAAGCAGGGCTGGGCTCCAGTTCCCGGTCGGCAGAATCCACCGCCTCCTGCGCAAGGGAAACTACGCCGAGCGCGTCGGCGCCGGGGCGCCCGTCTACCTCGCCGCCGTCATGGAGTACCTCGCGGCTGAGGTGCTCGAGCTGGCCGGAAACGCGGCCCGCGACAACAAGAAGACGCGCATCATCCCGCGCCACCTGCAGCTCGCCATCCGCAACGACGAGGAGCTCAACAAGCTCTTGTCGGGCGTCACCATCGCACAGGGTGGTGTCCTGCCCAACATCCAGGCCGTCCTGCTGCCAAAGAAGACCGAGAAGAAGGCCTAAACAGAGAGCGCGGCGCTGCGCTTGCGTGCTCCCTGCACGCAAACGCGCCTGCCTTTGCCTTGCCGGCTCGGCTCACAACAATCGGCCCTTTTCAGGGCCACCACACAAACCTACGTCCAAAGCAAAGTTTCCGTCGTCCGTGCTCGCCGCACTTTACACAACACGTCCACATACATACATTGCACAGCCAGCGCCGGCGCACGTCCGCCATCTTGTCCACAGCCCGTGTGGCCGAACGCGCACACATTTTGTCGTTTCTCTCTTTTTGTCTTTTTTGTTTCTGCACCCCTCCGCGCACGCACAGAGTCGCGTTCCAAACGACAACGACATCAATACACCGATAATGTGATGATCATTGTTAGCATTATAATGTTTCAATTAAAGGGGCGCGCGTGGCACAGACAAAAAAAACCAAACAGCTGATCCGATCGATCGATCGATCGATCCGGCCCGCCCGCCTATGCCCACGCCACAAACAAACAACAAACCACGCACACACTGGACTCAGCCGCGCCCATCGCGTCAAACTCAAAAACTAACGCACGCGCAGCAGCAACAACAACAACAACACGCACAGGCAACACAGACTCTTTCGCACTTTTCAATCTCCGAACAGTGTGGTGGCCCTGAAAAGGGCCGTTTTCGTCTCTCCCACCAAGCACGGGCACGGCACGGCCGCGGGAAGGCCACAACGCAGCACAGCACACCGGCTGGCTGGCTGCCTGCCTGCCTAACCGCCGAAACCGTACAGGGTGCGCCCCTGCCTCTTCAGGGCGTACACCACGTCCATGGCCGTCACAGTCTTGCGCTTGGCGTGCTCAGTGTACGTCACCGCGTCGCGGATCACGTTCTCCAGGAACACCTTCAGCACTCCGCGGGTCTCCTCGTAGATCAGACCAGAGATGCGCTTCACGCCGCCCCTGCGAGCCAGGCGGCGGATGGCGGGCTTCGTGATGCCCTGGATGTTGTCGCGCAACACCTTGCGGTGCCGCTTGGCGCCACCCTTGCCCAGCCCCTTTCCTCCCTTGCCGCGGCCTGTCATTCTTCTTCCTTCCTCCTCCTCAAAGCAAGCAAGCGAAAAAACACAAGCGCCAGCTCCTCACCCGGCGCTAGCGAGTCGGCTACGGTGCGAGCTCTCTGCCGCCGCCCCCCTATATAGACTCTGGCCCGCCCTCCCCCCACCACGCGCACCGAGGGCATATAAGCGCGGCGCGGGGCCGCGCGGGCCCGTTGTCAAGGCAGCACCGGACGCTTCGTGTACCGCACGCACCTCCACGCCGCTAACCGCTATGGCCCGCACAAAGCAAACGGCCCGCAAGTCCACCGGCGGAAAGGCGCCGCGCAAACAGCTCGCCACCAAGGCGGCGAGGAAGAGCGCGCCCGCCACCGGCGGCGTCAAGAAGCCCCACCGCTACAGGCCGGGCACCGTCGCCCTGCGGGAAATCAGGCGCTACCAGAAGAGCACAGAGCTGCTCATCCGCAAGCTGCCGTTCCAGCGCCTAGTGCGCGAGATCGCCCAGGACTTCAAGACCGACCTGCGCTTCCAGAGCTCCGCAGTCATGGCCCTGCAGGAGGCCAGCGAGGCCTACCTCGTCGGCCTCTTCGAAGACACCAACCTGTGCGCAATCCACGCCAAGCGCGTCACCATCATGCCCAAGGACATCCAGCTCGCGCGCCGCATCCGCGGCGAGCGCGCCTAGAAACCGCGCCGCGCACGCGCACGCGCGCCCGCCCAACAAAAACGGCCCTTTTCAGGGCCACTAACATCTCTCCGTCGCGAGCAAAACTTTTGTCGGTCTTGCCGCCCCGCAAAACAACAACAACCAATTCCCCTCCCGTCCACAGCCGCTCTCGCCAACAATCGACGTCACTCCCATCCCTCACAATACACACACACACACACACACACACACACACAACAGCCGGACGACGTCACCACACACCACGGGTGGCTGGCCGCCGCCGTCTCCGAGGCGCGCGCACGCTACGCTACACTACAACGTCAACGCCACCGCGCCTTCCCAATTCCCGCCGGCCACTTCCACGTCTCACGTCCCCCCGCCGCTTTGAGACAGAGAGAGACACAACACACACACAAAAGACACGACATCCGCAAAGCAAGCAAACACACAAACAAACAAGAGTCTCCAGAAACATACATGAGCAACCAAACGTCGGCCGCCGCAAAAAAAAAAAAAAAAACAACTACAACAACAACAAAAACAAATAAAATAAAATAAAAAGACCAACAAACGGCCACAACCGCTCCGCTACCGCGCGCCGCCGCCTACCGCCACCGGCACCACAATCCAACCACCACGGCACGCAAACAGTACCCACAAGGGTCACACACAACCAACCAACCAACCACACCGGCGCATGCACGACAATCAACGCCTTCCCGACGTCCTTTGATGGCCCTGAGAAGGGCCGTTTTGGGCCGCGCGACAGCCGCAGCCGTGCCATCGCGCGCCACTAAGACGACGCGGGGGAGGGCGGTGGGGGACGACGGCGTCAAGCGCCAACCCCTCTCCCTTGCCTTTCTTTAACGTTACTACTTTACTTCTTCTTCTTGGGCGACGCCTTCGCCTTAGACGGCGTCGTCGCCTTCTTCGGGCGCGGCGCCTTCGGCTTCTTCGTCGGAACCTTGGCGGCCTTCTTCGCCTTCGACGGCGACTTGGCCTTGGCCGGCTTGGCCGCAGCCGCCTTCTTCGCACCCGCGGGAGCCGCCGACGCCGCAGACGCCTTCTTGGCGGCGCCCGCCTTCCGACCGGTCGCCGCCTTCACGCCACCAGCCTTCTTTGCGCCGGCCGCGCGGCCGCCCTTCTTCTCCTTGCTGGCCGGAGCGGCGCGCTTCTTCTTCGCACCGCCGGCACGGGCCTTGCCGCCCTCGGCCGCCCCGCCGCCGGCGCCGGCAAGCTTGAAAGAGCCGGACGCGCCCTTCCCCTTCGTCTGCACCAGCTCGCCAGCCACGACGGCCGACTTGAGGTACTTCTTGATAAAGGGCGCCAGCTTCTCCGCGTCCAGCTTGTAGTGCGCGGCAATGTACTTCTTGATCGCCTGCAGCGACGAGCCGCCGCGCTCCTTCAGACTCTTGATGGCGGCCGTCACCATCTCAGAGGTGCGCGGGTGCGCAGGCTTGGCGCGCGGCTTCTTCGCAGACGCCGCAGACTTGGCCTTCTTCGTCGTGCCGGTGGCGGCGGGTGCCGCAGCAGTCTCGTTCGTAGCCGCCTGATCTGCCATTATTTCGACGGACGACGCGCGTACACACAACAACAGAACAGCGAGAGAGCGGCGAGCACGGCAGAGAATAGCCGCCGCGCCGTGTGTGCATAAGTGTGTGTGTGTGTGACGCATTTCTGCGTTAACACTCGTGGGGAAGTTTTCAGCGTCTTTGACGCTCTTTCTTCCAGAAATAGGGAGCACCATGTTAGTATAAGTCTTTGTGAGATTTAGTCTTGTTCTGCACTGGAACATCACCTGAGGAAAATTTTCACTTCGCGGCACTATTGTTGCAGTCGAAGGAGATCTGGCCAGCGCAGCGTGGCGCGCCAGTGTGGTCGGTGGCCGAGATCGCGCACCTTGGGGTTACGCGATACTTCGACCTTCTCGTAGAAGTCTTGGGCAGCAAGTTGGAACCGCTGTCTGAGGAGAGGCACACCTGCGACGTGGTGTAGTTCCGCGGTGTTGAAGTCCCACGGAAGATGCAGCACCGTTCTGAGGGCCCTGTTTTGGACCGTCTGTAGACGGCGGATGTTGGTCTCGGCTGCGTTGCCCCACACCACTGCTGCATAATCAAACAGCGGGCTGATGGTAGCTTTAAACAGGGTGAGACCTAAGTCTGCTGGTAGCGTTGATGTGGGGTTGATGACCGGGTACAGCATGCGCAATCTACCCAGTGCCTTCCTCCTCACTTCTTCGATGTGTTGGCGCCACGTTAGACGCTTGTCTAGCGTGACGCCAAGATACTTGGCACTGTTGTTCCACGGTATAGGACGTCCGCGGACTGTCAGCTGCTCGAGGTCTGCCGGGACATGCCTGAGCGCGATGATGATCGCCTGGCTTTTCTCGGGATTGTAAGCCAGACGCCATTTCGTGGCCCATTCTTCCAGCGCCGCGGTTGCCGCTTGCAGACGCCGTTGTAGAGCTCGGGGGCATCTGCTGCGGCCGTAGACGGCGGTATCGTCCGCGTACAGGGCGTTGTTCACTGCGCCTGTACGTGGGAGGTCCGCTGTGTAGACCGAGTAAAGCGTCGGGCCGATGACCGAGCCTTGCGGTACACCCGCGAGTACCCGGCGCTCCGTGGAGATTCCACTGTCTGCCCGAACGTGGAACGTCCTGTCCCGCAGGTAAGTCTGCAGGAGACTCACGTGTGACACGGGTACCCCCAGTACAAGCAACTTGTACAGGAGGCCTTCGTGCCACACCGAGTCAAAGGCGCGTGACACGTCAAGCATAAGAGCACCGAAATACTCGCGTCGGTCAACTGCTCCGAACGCTTCCTCAGTCAGCCGTAGGATTTGGTGTGTGGCAGAGTGTCCTCGCCGGAACCCAAATTGCTCATCAGGCAGAATTTGTTCGTCAGTGATATGACGCAGGAGGCGCGTCATGTATAGCCGCTCAAAGAGTTTGGATAGCGCCGGCAGCAAGCTAATCGGACGGTAGTTTTTTGCCATCCGCGCGTCCTTCCCTGGTTTTGGTAGGGCTACTATTTCTGCGTGCTTCCAGATTTGCGGAAACTCTTCTGTTCGAAGCACTTCATTGAAGAGTTCTGTGATTTTGGCCACTGCTTCTTCTGGGAGTTGCCTGAGGAGCGAATTTGTCACCATGTCTGGACCCGCGGCTTTGCGACCTTGCAGGTGACGCAGCAGCAGCTTCACCTCGTCGACGGCTATCGGCGTGATGTGGTCGTCTGGGTCTCTCGCCGCAAGGTAGCGGGGAAGACGATCCCTGACGAGTCGAATGTGCGCTGCGTCGACTGGGTCCTCCATCGGTGTAAAATTAGCGGCGAACGCATCGGCCAGGCAGTTGGCCTTTGCATTCGGCTCGCTGACAAAATCCGCTCCGACCTGAAGTGGAGGAATTTTCATCGTGCGACGGATGAAACTCTTAACCGTTCTCCACGCCGAACCATCTTCCGTGTTGAGCTGGGAGATCTTGGTCGCCCACTCCTGGTGCCTATGTTGTTCTGCTGCGACCTTGATTTCCCGGCGCAACCGATTGAGTGTCGGTTTGATGGCCGGATTGCGGGTGCGTTGCCATTCTCTGGCAACCCGGTTTTTCTCGGAGATTAGGTTCTCCAGCTCTCGTGGCAGACGCTGTGGTTTGCAGCTTCGATGGTCGGCTGCTGGTCTGGGCGGTGTGGCGTTGGTTGCCGCTTCCACCATGCAGTATGTGTATTGCTGGAGAGCCGCGTTTACGCCGTTCGCGGCCGGGTCCGGGAGTTGTTCCAACGCTGCCACCATGGCTTCGCGGTATTGGTCCCAGTTGATTCCGCGTAAGTCAAGCCCTCTTCTTGGTATCGGCGCAAGTTCCGCCTCAACTTCGAACATGACTGGGACATGATCGGAGTTGATAGGCGGCCTTGTGCTCGCTGTCAGGTTCTGCCGGACGCCTTTGTTGATCAGTATGTCGATGACGTCAGGCAGCCCTCTAGGAGGAAAAATGGTCGGTTCGTGTGGAGCGACAACTACGGCATTATGGCGCTCTACGATGCGTTGCAGCTGCCGTCCACTCGTGTTTGTAAGTCTGGAGTTCCAGACTTGATTTTTGGAATTGTAGTCACCACCCAGTAGTAATTTTCCGGGCAGTGACAACAGTTTGTCCATATCTTCTCGTTGCAGGCGCCGACGCGGTGACTTGTACACGACACCGACCGTTATTTTTCCATGCGCCGTGTTTACTGCGACCGCGGTCGCCTCGGCTGTCTGCAGCGGCGGTAGGTGAATCTTATAGTGGTTTAGTGTCCGACGAACGTATATTGCCGTTCCCCCTCCGTGGGTTGGCCTGTCGTCGCGGTGACACACATAATTCGGAATCCCGACGCGGACTCCGGGCTTCAGGAACGTCTCCGTTACGAGACATAGATCCACATTTTCCTGGCGAATTAGCTCGCGAAATTCTGCGGCCTGTTCTCGTAGACCGCGGGCATTCCAGAGGCAGATTTTAATTTCTCGAGGCGCTGCCATGCTGGGTTGTGGAGCTGGTTATATTTGTTGCCTGCTGCATTGCGGCCGCGATCTTGGCTGGAAGCTCACTGATGACGTTCACGACGAGGGACAGGAATTTTTCCATCATCGTGAACATTCGTTGCTCCATTGCCATCATCATGCGCTCATAGTTGGCGCTCAGACTGCCGACGGCGACGTGGCGATCGACTTGTGGTGAGTTGTCGTGTCCTGCCTGGCCAGCGGCTGGCTCGCCGCCATTGCTGCTGCCGACAAGATGGCGCGTGGCTGCCTGACCAGCGGCGGGCTGGCCGCCATTGCTGCTGCCGACAAGATGGCGCGTGGCTGCCTGACCAGCGGCGGGCTCGCCGCCATTGCTGCTGCCGACAAGATGGCGCGTGGCTGCCTGGGGTCCACCATGCTGTCGGCGCTCGCGCAGGCCGGGGAAGATGGCCGCATCGTTCAGTGGCGGTGCCTCTGGGCCGCCATTTTGTGCCGCTGACGCGGCGTTCTCCCAGCGGCGCGCGCTCTGATTGGCGCGCGGGCGCACGGTGGTGGGAGCGGTGGACTGTGTTACCTGCGTCTTGCGCCGCTCGGGGATTGCTCCGTCCTCGACGATGGCCGCGCTGGGCGGGACTTGCCTGCCATTTTGTGCGCTGGCTGTCTGCGGTTGGGCTGAGGTCTGCTCGGCCTGGGGACGGTGTGAAGTGTCACCTGGGCGGGGTTTGGAGGTCCTTACCCCGCGGCGGCGACCTTGACGACGGCGACCACCTTTTGTTCGTCCTTCCCCCTCGGCTCCGCGCTGTCTGGAGTTTCCCGCCAAAACTGAGCCTTTCTTCGGCGTCTCCGCTTTCCGGAGGCGCGCTGCGAAGGCTTTGTGCCGTGGACATCCTCGATAAGATGCCACGTGCTCGCCGTTACAGAGTTTACACTTCGGCTTGAAGTCCTTGTACGGCTCCCCCTTCACGTCGCACTCGATCGCAGCATGAGGAGCGGCACAACGCACACAGTACGGTTGCATTCCGCAGTGCTTGTCCACATGTCCTAGCTCGAGACAGCGGTAGCACTGGGCATAGCCACCTGTTTGGCGTAAGTTTTCCGCTGTTACTTCACACGGGCCAATAAATTTCAACTTGAACAGCTCTCGGTTTTTGTCCGTGCTGTCCGCACACACGAGCCTTAGAGGGCCGCGCCTGTTGGTTTTTGGGTCCCTCATTTTTGTTACAGATTGAACTATAAAGCCTTGGTCTTCTAAGTCCTCCTTCACGTGTTCATTGGAGTACTTTATCGGTACTCCTTTGAATACGACCTTCAGAGGTCGTTTCCGTGAAGTGGAATACGTATAGTACTCCATGCCTTGTGCTCTTGCGGCGTGTAAGAGTTTATTGTACAGGTCACAGTTATTCACGCGCACTTTATACACAGTGTCACCCGCTGTACGGACTCGATAATTGTTTTTTCCCAGCAGAGCATTTAGCATGATCTGCATGCTACGGAAGTCTTTTTCATACGCGATCACAAGTGGCGGGGGAAGACGGCCGCGTGGAGCTGTGTTGTCATGCTCCTCTTCCTCCTCACTATCAGAGAGCGCGTCGAACATATTGCTGGTGTTCACTGCCAGTGTTTCCGACGACGGAACGGCTCTGGCTGTCTTCTTCGGCTGCACAAAACCGTCCTTGTCGGTACTATTACGTGCGCGGCCGTTACGCCGTGCACGGTGTGTTGACTGCCGTGGTTGGTCGACACTCTTCTTCTTGAGGAAGGAGTGTTCCTCATTATCTCCTGTGTTGGCGCGTTTCCTTGATTTTGACGCACTATTACCTTTATGAGATGATTCCTGCTCCATTGGCTCCGCTGACGGTGTGGAGCTGTCGGCGGAGGTTCTAGGTGTCGGTAGCAGGCTAATTAGTGTCTGCAGCGCATCTTCAGGGCGCTGCGACGTGCCGACGGCTGCTGCCGTCTCCATAGACTGTGCCAAGGGCACGGTGGGTACGATCGAGTCACCGGCAAACTCTGTCGCGTTCGCGAGCGCGTCGAGTGAGACACTATCACACACGCGGGCGACGGCACCGGTTGCGTCGTCCAGTTGAGGGGGAGCACTATCAGGAAAACGCGGGCGTACATCTGATGTGCTCGACTCACCTCCGGGAGCGTGCAGGGACGCGGCCCTGTCCGCTCTAACACTGTCTGACATCTGGGGATACTAAGGCGCGGAGCGCTCGGCGCGTGCGTCCGGCTCGGCCGGCATCCCAGACTCGAATAGCCGCCGCGCCGCCAGGCCCAGCCAGTGTCGCGGGCGGGCGCGGACGGCCGAGAGAGCGGCCGCCACTCTGCGCGCCGCCGCGCCGCGCCTCCCGCGCTTGCTACCGCCCAACGTCCGACAGCCTGTGCGGACCAGCCCCAAACCTGCGCCGCAACCACCCGCGCCATTCAAACCACCGAGGATGGGGCTACACACGGCCACACCACAGTCGCCAACCAGTCGCCACGGCAGCGCCGCAAACCACGGCCAAACTGCAGCTACCGCGCGCCACAGCCTGGCTCGGCCCGCCGAGAATCGCCGCCCCCGCCCAAATGCCGCCCCCACAGCCCCAGCCGACGACCCGCCACAATGGCCAAACCTTCGGCAAAACTGGCGCACCGTCGCCGCGCCAGCCCGGCCAGCGCGGCCGCCGCCACAGCCACACAAGCGGAGGCGTGCGGCGATGACGGCCGTGCAAACGCACCTCCGCCGCCCCATCGCCCTCCCACCGTTTCCCGATCGGCCCGCGGCCGTCGGGCCACCTCGCCCGCCAACATTCGCGCCCGTTTCTCACAACATTGCCCGCCGCAAAACAAAAACGAGCGCCGCCTGCGCAACATGGGCACCGGCCAACCGAGGCGCCGCCGCCCCTCGCCGCTTTCAGCGAGGGTGGCTAACCGCCATCCGCAACTACAGACGCACCGAATCTGCCTTCATCAAAAGCACACACCGACAGCCGACCTCTAACATTTAGACTCCGCAAGCCACCCAACGGTGTGTGGCGGAGGGCACTTCACGTGCCAATGTCATTTACCTCCCTTTGCTGTTCCAGTCGCGTATGGTTCGCGGGACGAACCGACAGTCTGCAAAAAAAAAAAAAAAACGCCTCCGTGCGCGCTCGAATCTCTCTAACCACATCCATTCGTGATCTCCTCGGGAGGTATACGCAATATATTCGATACCCCATCCAGAAACGCAATATCTCGAAACCTGGCGAGCAAGCTACACCGCGATGCAGAGCGCCTCTATTGCAGAGTCTGCCGCGTGGGTTTGTTAAACATCTCCGTAACGCTATCACGGTTACCAAATGACCCTGCGACGAAACGTTGGATCGTCTCCGTCGCCTCCGTCAACGCGACCTGGTACGGATCCCACACTGATGGGCAACACGCACGTATAGGTCGAACGAACGGGTGTTTTGTAAGCCACCTCCTCCTTTGTTGATGGACGACATTTGCTACGCATTCTCCCAATAAATCGCAACCTGGTACCCGCCTTACCAACAATTACTTTTGTTTGTTTTTTTTTTTTGTTTTTTTTTTTTAATATGATGATCATCCCACTCCCAATCACTCCGCACGCATACTCCCAGATATTTTACAGACGTAACTGCTACCAGTGTTTGTCCCGCTATCATATACTCAATCATACAATAAAGGGTCCTTCTTTCTATATTATTCGCAATACATGTTAAGGGACAGTTGCCACTCCCTGCACCACGTGCCTATCCGCTGCAGATCGTCCTGCATTTTTCGCTGCAACTTCTCTGTATACTACAGCATCATCCGCGAAAAGACGCATGCAACGTCCGACACTATCTACTAGGTCATTTATATACATTGTGTGTGAAGAGCAATGGGTCCCATAACACTCCCCTGTGGCACGCCAGAGGTTACTTTAACGTCTGTAGACGTCTCTCCATTGATAACACAACATGCTGTGTTCTGTTTGCTACAATCTCTTCAGTCCAGCCACACACTTGGTCCGACATTCTGCAGACACTTACTTTGTTTATCAGGCGACAGTGCGGAACTGTATCGAACGCCCTCCTTCCGGATGTCAACCAAAATGGCATCTACCTGGGAGCCTGTATCTAATATTTTCTGGGTCCCATGAACAAATAAAGCGCGTTGGGTCTCACACGATCGCTGTTTCCGGAATCCATGTTGATTCCTACATAGTAGACACTGGGTTTCCAAAAAACGACATGCTACTACTCGAGCATAAAACATGTTCTCAAATTCTACAACCGATCGACGTCACAGATATAGGGCCTATAGTTTTGCGCATCTGCTCGACGACCCTTCTTCAAGCCCGGGACTACCTGTGCTCTTTTCCAATCATTTGGAACCCTCCGTTCCTCTAGAGACTTGCGGTACACGGCTGTTAGGAGGTTCTGTCGCGTACTCTGTGTAGAATCGAATTGGTATCCCGTCGGGTCCAGTGGACGTTCCTCTGTTGAGTGATTCCAGTTGCTTTTCTATTCCTCCTTGGACACTTATTTCGATGTCAGCCATTTTTTCGTTTGTGCGAGAAGGAACTGCAGTGCGGTCGTCCTCCGTGACACAGCTTTTGGAAACAGGTGTTTAGTATTTCACAGCTTTACGCGTGTCATCCTCTGTTTCGAGCCGCTTACTACTGATTCAACGTACGACCACAACGTCCTAGGATTTGATTTGATTTCCTGTCACGTCGGTACATGGAATTGTACTTTCGCATTCACCGGACGCTTCACGCATAGCCCTCCTTACGCTAACTTTGGACATCGTTTAGCGTCTGTTTGTCTGAGAGGTTTTGGCTGCGTTTCAACTTTGAGTGAAGCTCTCTTTGCTTTCGCTATAGTTTCCTAAACTTTGGTTGTTGTACCGCGGTGGGTTTTTCCCATCCCTCGCAGTTTTACTCGGCACGTACCTGTCTAAGACGCATTTTACGATTGCCTTGCACTTTCTCCATAAACACTCAACATTGTCAGTGTCGGAGCAGACATTTGCGTTTGCATCTGCCTGGTAGTCTCAAATCTGCCTTCTATTACTCTTGCTAAACAGATAAACCTTCCTCCCTTTTTTTTTTTTTTTTTGTTTTTTTTTTTGTTTTTTTGTTTGTATATTCCTACTAACGTCCATATTCAGCGATGCTGCAACGGCCTCTTGTTCACTGGGTCCCTGTTCTGCACATACAGAGTCGACAAGTTCGGGGTCTGTTTGTCATCGGTAGGTCCACGATGTTATCTCCACGAGTCGGTTCTCTCTCTGTTTAATTGCTCGCGGCATTTTTCGTTCGGATGGTGCACTCAGTATACTGTCACTCGATGCTCTGTCCCTACCACCCGTCCTGAACATCTGGCACATTGAAATCTCCACCTAAGACTGTAACACGCTGCGGAAAGGAAAATGTATGTCCACATTTTCTCTCACTTGTTCGGCCACTAATGCTGCTGAGTCGCGAGGTCGGTAAAAGGAGCCAATTATCAACCTAGCTCGGCTGTTGAGTGTACCCTCCACCCACAATAGTTCACAGGAACCGTCCACCACTTCTACTTCACTACACAGGATAAACTACTACTAACAGCGACGAACCACTCCACCACCGGTTGCATGCACGCTATCCTTTCTAAAGCACCGTCTGTACCTATAACGATTGCAGCTTCGGCGCTTTCTATCAGCGCTTGACGTTCCGGTACTTTACCAACGCAGAGCTTCGACAGTTGACAATTACAATACCGATTGCCGCTTGGTCCCCGCATGTCCTGACCTTGCCCCGCGCCCGTTGCCCTTTCCGTACTTGCCCAAGGGCCATCCAACCTAAACAGAACCGCCCAGCCCACGCCACACAACCCCTGCTACCCGTGTAGCCGCTTGTTGCGTATAGTGGACTCCACCTAAGACTATATAACATAACATGCCCTAAGGCATTCGCGGTGTACACCACCCTAAGGTGAGGTTAGGTTAGGTGGACGTGGGTTAGGTTAAGGGTTACAGTTAGGTTAAGCGTCAAAGTTAGGTTAAGCGTTCGGACGTGAGGCGTCAGGTGGCCGCACCTACCTTTACGGCCGGACATCTTAGGTTAGAGGTTAGGTTAGGTTAAGGCGCCGAGAGGTCCGCGGTCAGGTTACGTTCACCTTCGGGCGCCACACGTAGGTTTCAAAGGTGTGTCGGTCGGTCGTCGGCAAGCCGCAAAAACTACAGACGACGTCGACCAAACCGCCGCAAGACCGAGCAGGAGGCAGATATAAAACACACACACACACACACACACACACACACACACACACACACAAAAACAAAATTTAAACACCACCCACCGGCCAAAGGGCACCAAAAACCACAAACCCGAGCACCACGTCGACCAGAGGCAACCCGCCGCTCACGCGACATGGCTGGCAACTAAGGGGCAAACGGCAACGGCGCTTTCCGCACCGGGCCGGATGCACGTACGACAACACCGCTACCCGTACGCAGGCCTCCCATTGCACACAGCCGCTCTGTGTTTGAACATCATCAATGGCGCGCCCGCGGCTCGTCGCGGGCGCAGCCATAACGCCGCCACTTTTGCACCAACACATTCACGCACCGCAAAACAGCTCGCCGACACAGCACAGCCGACAAAACAAAAACAACCCGCGAGACGGGGGCGACAAACGACAACGATAACAACAACAACAGCAGCAAACAACTCGCACCAAGCGTCCAACAGGTAACAAACGGACAAGCACAGCCTCTGCTAACGGCCACGACGCCAGCGGCACACTGCTCCTTTCCCGCCACACTCGATTTCACAACGCACGCACGCGACCCCGTCAACGACACCGACACGACACACGACGGGCTCCCTTCCCGCAACCTACACCTTTCCGCCACTACGCACAGCTCCACCCGACGCGCCCGTCGCAACGACACTACTGCACGCACTATCCACCCGCCTCCTCCTCTCCCCCCCCCCCCCCTTCCCGTACACAACAACACAGCCAAAAACAACACTCACGACCCAAACATACTAACGACATGGCACGTGCATCGGCGCACACCCCAACCAGTCACCGTCGACAACCACACGCAAGGCACGAAACCGGCGTCCTTCCACGTTGCCATCAAAGCTGCACAAACAACCACAGGAGGAACCACCAACAACGGCCCGCCCGCCCGCCCGCCCGCCCGCCCCAATATTCTCCCACCCTCACCTCACGCCGCAACCACCAAACGCACATTCCCGCTCGCTACCACACACCTCTCGGCAGCCGCTTCGCAAACACATGACGTGACGTGACATCATCACATCACGGGCTACGCACGCACACCGACCCACTTTCCTGCCCTTCGCCCTCTTCTTTCCGACGCCTGCCTTCGGCCGAGCACACGTACGTGGCACAACGCCCAACACAGTCACACACAGTCGACAGGCGCACGCCCAGGCACGCAACGACGCAGCGCAGCAAAGGCGCCCGCAACACATACCTCCTCTCTCTTCTCGCCGCCGCCGCCGACCGCCCGCCAGCCAGCCAGCCAGCCAGCCAGCCAGCCAGCCAGCCACTCGCAATGTGCACTGCCAACCAGCCACACGTCCACCGCGCCGCCTCCGACCACCCGCCAGGGGGCGCTCACGTCCGCGACAACAGCGCGGCCCGCCGCCGGGCGGGCCCAGCCGAACCCAGCCCAGCCGGCGCGCGCTGCTCTGCACTCGGCGCGCCACACATCCTGCTGCAGACCGGGCTCGTCTCTCTGTACGCGTCTGCCCGCATCTCGTCTTCCTGCGCATCAACACAACGAGGCCGCGTGAGCAAACCACCCCCCCCCCCCCCCCCGTCACAACGCCACATCACACACTGCCTTGTCTACCGCCGAAATGCACTCACCAGCCATCCGCTTCGTCTTCGTCTTGTTTACTCGTTGTTGTTGCAGCGGCGCACACAGCCCCGGCCGGCCGCATCCGAGGGTGGCCCGCCGCCAGCGTCTCCTCCTTGGGCACAGGTGCGGTGCCGTGCCGTGCCGTGCCGTGGCCGCCCATCCATCCAACCGCACGCATTTGCTGGCCGCCTCTGCTGCAGAAGAAGACAAAAAACGAAACGTACAAACATACACGCACCCACAGCGTGGCCACACACGGACGGGACCGACAGGCTCCAAGGCGACCAAAGGATAAAAACAAAATAAAAAAACAAAAACAAAAAGACGCAAAGCAAGCAACAAGCACAGGCTGTCGCCTCGCGCCTCTGTCCTTCCGCCCCCGCCCTTCTCTCCCACCACATGCCCACAAACACCACCGCCTCCCCCTCCCCGCACCTCCACATTCGCCCCCTCCATTTGTTCCTTTCTCGCTCTTCCCTTCTGTGTGTCTGCGTGCGTGCGCGGGCGGCGCCTCTCAACATCCGCCGGCCGTCCGTCCCGTTTTCGCCGTACCACACACGCCACCGCCTCCTCCCCGTCCACCACCGCCGCCCCTGTCCGCCCCGCACAACACCATACACCGCTGCTTGTCCTGGCCGTTGCCACCAAAGGCGCCAGCCGCAAACCGCGCCAACGCCGCAGCGCGCGTGCGTCCTTCCTTCTCCGTGCCGACGCGGCCTCTATTCCCGCACCCATTCGGCCGACGACACAGCCGTTGGGCTCCGCACCGGCGTTACGCACGCACACCCACCCCCCTCGCGAACGCACGACTCATTGTCTTTGTTGTTTCTCCTCTTTCTTAACGTCTTTGTTTGTTGTTTGTTGTTTGTTTTGTTTTTTGTTTTTTGTTTTTTTTTTTCGTTTTTCCCCACCGCCACATGTGACACAATGCCGCCCTCCACCTTTCGTTCGTGGTTGCTTGCTTGCTTGCTTTGTTTCTCTTTCTCATTGGTACACGTCCGACGCGCTCCATTTCCACCACACCACGGCCATCAGCCTCCTCAACGGGCAGGCGCAGTGTGCCATTCTCCGGCGCACAAGCACACCGCGCGGTACTGGCGCGGCTCGCTCTCCTCGCCCCCACGCCACGCCACGCCACGCCACCGGTGCGCAGCAGCACATGTGATGTCTCGCAACACGACACGCGGTGCGCACACCCCGACCACGCGGCTCTAAAGGCATGGCACCGGCGACATGCGCCGCCCCAGCCACGCATCCGTCGTCTCACGTTGTTCACTGCCAGCCGCGTCGGAGGCTACAACCGCAACCACCACAACAACGGTCCCCCTCCCGGCAACACATTTGTTGCACAAACAAACACAACCGCCGAGCGCAGCGCGAACCACCCACACGCGCCCTCCGCGTCTCCTTTCTCCTTTCGCCCCCTCCCATCTCCCGAATATGCCAGCAGCGCAGCGTTACGCGTGCCCCTCACCCGTCCACACTACCGCGAAACGAACACGCCTTCCGGGCCACCTGCAAGGGCACGCCCACCACCAAATACTGCCGTATTCACGGACGCAGTTCGCAACACGCAACGCACTCTCCACCTACCTTCTTTCTCTCGTCCCTTCTCTTTCAAAACAAAACAAACACACAAACCAACCACGGCTAACACACTTTTTCGCGACACCTTTGACTGCGTTATCTCGACCGTGACGGCAGCTATCGACCATCCATTCCCCACTACACACACACACACATCATTCGCTACACCGCACACGAAACGGCAAGGGCAAGGCACTCTCTCATAGATTCTTCCTCCGAGCCATATCGGGCGAACGTTGCATCCGGGAAGGCAATGCAATTCAGCCGTCACCACGGCCGACACTTGCAGCCGCGCCGTAAACGCATGTCAGTGCGGCTGCAATGCACGGGAACGTTCCGTTGCTCTAGACAGCGCCTCTCCGTTTTTCCCCTGTCTCGTTTTCCGGTGATTGCTTCTCCTTCTTCTTTTTCTTCGTTTCGTTTCGTTTTATTATTTTCGTTCCCCTCCTCCACCATTGTTTCCGTCCCCACAGTTTTTTTTTTTTTTTTTGCTCATTCCACACGTTCTGCCCAGACAAGACATGACATCCGACCGATCACAGTCAGCCTTTCGTCACCGTTCGCAGCGCCGACGGTGCCACAGTGAGACGGGTGTTCAGACCGACACGTTGCCATGATGCCCATAGACAGCTACTCAGGGCCGCCGGATCGGATCACATCACCGACAAACCGGCCATTTCACCGGGGGACACAGACAACCGCGTGTACGCCCATAACAACAAACAACGGCCGTCGTCGTCTACCGTCACTGAACCGAACACACGTGCACCTTGAATGACGACACCGGCGTGCGTGCGCACAACAATCAATCATTCAAATCAACTGCAGAAACGGCTATCAAAATCAAGGGCCAAATAAATGGGTACACCACCGTGCGTGTCGCCTACCCCACCCGCCCGTACAATTCTTGCGTCTTCTTAATGACTAGTAAAGACACGTCCATTTTTTTTTTTTTTTTTAAAACGTCACCAACACACCTCCACGCCGTACAGCAAAGGGAATAGTAGACGGCAACACAACATTTCACCCTCGCCATCATGTATGTATGATGTGACAACAAACAAACCCGCAGACGGCCCTAACGGTGACATCCAACAATCGCGAGGGGTTTCAATTGCAGTCACGTGACTAACCGGGCAGACAGAGACAAAGAAAGGAAAGGAATCAGCGACACAGACAACACCTCCTGTCTGTGTGTCGACAAACAACCAACCAACCAACCAACCACGCCACGACTCGCGAGCACGCATAACCACCACCAGCTGCTTCGCAACCAACCAAACCGGGTAGCTATGCGCCGCCTCACACAAACAACAATTCCGCTCTTCCCGCAAAGGCAATTTGGTGGCCCTGAAAAGGGCCGTTTTGCCGCTCTCGCAACGGAGGGGAGCTCCCTAGAGCCTTAACCCCCTCACTTGGAGCTCGTGTACTTGGTCACCGCCTTCGTGCCCTCGCTCACGGCGTGCTTGGCCAGCTCGCCAGGCAGCAAGAGCCGCACAGCCGTCTGGATCTCGCGGGACGTGATGGTCGAGCGCTTGTTGTAGTGCGCCAGGCGAGACGCCTCGGCCGCAATGCGCTCGAAAATGTCGTTCACGAAGCTGTTCATGATGCTCATCGCCTTCGACGAGATGCCCGTGTCGGGGTGCACCTGCTTCAGCACCTTGTAGATGTAGATGGCATAGCTCTCCTTCCTCTTGCGCTTCTTCTTCTTGTCGCCCTTCGAAATGTTCTTCTGCGCCTTGCCAGCCTTCTTGGCGGCCTTCCCGCTAGTCTTGGGCGGCATCTCGAACGTACAACAGCAAGCAGCAAGCGCTCCGCTCTAGTCAGCGTCTCCCCACACAGTGGCACCCGCCGCTACCGCAACACCCCACCTTTACCAGCTCGCCCTGTTGCGGCCGCCGACCAATGGGGCGCGCGCGCAACCGGCCGCCGCACCCGAGCCCATAAAGGGACCCCCACCCTAGTCCCGCCGCCACGCACTCCGCTGCTCGACTCGCTGCGGCTCGCACCGTTACGTTACGTGTTTCAACTAGCCAAACGCCATGTCCGGACGCGGAAAGGGAGGCAAAGTCAAGGGCAAGTCAAAGTCCCGCTCAAGCAGGGCTGGGCTCCAGTTCCCGGTCGGCAGAATCCACCGCCTCCTGCGCAAGGGAAACTACGCCGAGCGCGTCGGCGCCGGGGCGCCCGTCTACCTCGCCGCCGTCATGGAGTACCTCGCGGCTGAGGTGCTCGAGCTGGCCGGAAACGCGGCCCGCGACAACAAGAAGACGCGCATCATCCCGCGCCACCTGCAGCTCGCCATCCGCAACGACGAGGAGCTCAACAAGCTCTTGTCGGGCGTCACCATCGCACAGGGTGGTGTCCTGCCCAACATCCAGGCCGTCCTGCTGCCAAAGAAGACCGAGAAGAAGGCCTAAACAGAGAGCGCGGCGCTGCGCTTGCGTGCTCCCTGCACGCAAACGCGCCTGCCTTTGCCTTGCCGGCTCGGCTCACAACAATCGGCCCTTTTCAGGGCCACCACACAAACCTACGTCCAAAGCAAAGTTTCCGTCGTCCGTGCTCGCCGCACTTTACACAACACGTCCACATACATACATTGCACAGCCAGCGCCGGCGCACGTCCGCCATCTTGTCCACAGCCCGTGTGGCCGAACGCGCACACATTTTGTCGTTTCTCTCTTTTTGTCTTTTTTGTTTCTGCACCCCTCCGCGCACGCACAGAGTCGCGTTCCAAACGACAACGACATCAATACACCGATAATGTGATGATCATTGTTAGCATTATAATGTTTCAATTAAAGGGGCGCGCGTGGCACAGACAAAAAAAACCAAACAGCTGATCCGATCGATCGATCGATCGATCCGGCCCGCCCGCCTATGCCCACGCCACAAACAAACAACAAACCACGCACACACTGGACTCAGCCGCGCCCATCGCGTCAAACTCAAAAACTAACGCACGCGCAGCAGCAACAACAACAACAACACGCACAGGCAACACAGACTCTTTCGCACTTTTCAATCTCCGAACAGTGTGGTGGCCCTGAAAAGGGCCGTTTTCGTCTCTCCCACCAAGCACGGGCACGGCACGGCCGCGGGAAGGCCACAACGCAGCACAGCACACCGGCTGGCTGGCTGCCTGCCTGCCTAACCGCCGAAACCGTACAGGGTGCGCCCCTGCCTCTTCAGGGCGTACACCACGTCCATGGCCGTCACAGTCTTGCGCTTGGCGTGCTCAGTGTACGTCACCGCGTCGCGGATCACGTTCTCCAGGAACACCTTCAGCACTCCGCGGGTCTCCTCGTAGATCAGACCAGAGATGCGCTTCACGCCGCCCCTGCGAGCCAGGCGGCGGATGGCGGGCTTCGTGATGCCCTGGATGTTGTCGCGCAACACCTTGCGGTGCCGCTTGGCGCCACCCTTGCCCAGCCCCTTTCCTCCCTTGCCGCGGCCTGTCATTCTTCTTCCTTCCTCCTCCTCAAAGCAAGCAAGCGAAAAAACACAAGCGCCAGCTCCTCACCCGGCGCTAGCGAGTCGGCTACGGTGCGAGCTCTCTGCCGCCGCCCCCCTATATAGACTCTGGCCCGCCCTCCCCCCACCACGCGCACCGAGGGCATATAAGCGCGGCGCGGGGCCGCGCGGGCCCGTTGTCAAGGCAGCACCGGACGCTTCGTGTACCGCACGCACCTCCACGCCGCTAACCGCTATGGCCCGCACAAAGCAAACGGCCCGCAAGTCCACCGGCGGAAAGGCGCCGCGCAAACAGCTCGCCACCAAGGCGGCGAGGAAGAGCGCGCCCGCCACCGGCGGCGTCAAGAAGCCCCACCGCTACAGGCCGGGCACCGTCGCCCTGCGGGAAATCAGGCGCTACCAGAAGAGCACAGAGCTGCTCATCCGCAAGCTGCCGTTCCAGCGCCTAGTGCGCGAGATCGCCCAGGACTTCAAGACCGACCTGCGCTTCCAGAGCTCCGCAGTCATGGCCCTGCAGGAGGCCAGCGAGGCCTACCTCGTCGGCCTCTTCGAAGACACCAACCTGTGCGCAATCCACGCCAAGCGCGTCACCATCATGCCCAAGGACATCCAGCTCGCGCGCCGCATCCGCGGCGAGCGCGCCTAGAAACCGCGCCGCGCACGCGCACGCGCGCCCGCCCAACAAAAACGGCCCTTTTCAGGGCCACTAACATCTCTCCGTCGCGAGCAAAACTTTTGTCGGTCTTGCCGCCCCGCAAAACAACAACAACCAATTCCCCTCCCGTCCACAGCCGCTCTCGCCAACAATCGACGTCACTCCCATCCCTCACAATACACACACACACACACACACACACACACACACACACAACAGCCGGACGACGTCACCACACACCACGGGTGGCTGGCCGCCGCCGTCTCCGAGGCGCGCGCACGCTACGCTACACTACAACGTCAACGCCACCGCGCCTTCCCAATTCCCGCCGGCCACTTCCACGTCTCACGTCCCCCCGCCGCTTTGAGACAGAGAGAGACACAACACACACACAAAAGACACGACATCCGCAAAGCAAGCAAACACACAAACAAACAAGAGTCTCCAGAAACATACATGAGCAACCAAACGTCGGCCGCCGCAAAAAAAAAAAAAAAAAACAACTACAACAACAACAAAAAC
Source organism: Schistocerca nitens (assembly GCF_023898315.1). Lineage (NCBI taxonomy): Eukaryota > Metazoa > Arthropoda > Insecta > Orthoptera > Acrididae > Schistocerca > Schistocerca nitens. The sequence continues at coordinate 93,680 of NW_026046035.1, forward strand.
AAATAAAATAAAATAAAAAGACCAACAAACGGCCACAACCGCTCCGCTACCGCGCGCCGCCGCCTACCGCCACCGGCACCACAATCCAACCACCACGGCACGCAAACAGTACCCACAAGGGTCACACACAACCAACCAACCAACCACACCGGCGCATGCACGACAATCAACGCCTTCCCGACGTCCTTTGATGGCCCTGAGAAGGGCCGTTTTGGGCCGCGCGACAGCCGCAGCCGTGCCATCGCGCGCCACTAAGACGACGCGGGGGAGGGCGGTGGGGGACGACGGCGTCAAGCGCCAACCCCTCTCCCTTGCCTTTCTTTAACGTTACTACTTTACTTCTTCTTCTTGGGCGACGCCTTCGCCTTAGACGGCGTCGTCGCCTTCTTCGGGCGCGGCGCCTTCGGCTTCTTCGTCGGAACCTTGGCGGCCTTCTTCGCCTTCGACGGCGACTTGGCCTTGGCCGGCTTGGCCGCAGCCGCCTTCTTCGCACCCGCGGGAGCCGCCGACGCCGCAGACGCCTTCTTGGCGGCGCCCGCCTTCCGACCGGTCGCCGCCTTCACGCCACCAGCCTTCTTTGCGCCGGCCGCGCGGCCGCCCTTCTTCTCCTTGCTGGCCGGAGCGGCGCGCTTCTTCTTCGCACCGCCGGCACGGGCCTTGCCGCCCTCGGCCGCCCCGCCGCCGGCGCCGGCAAGCTTGAAAGAGCCGGACGCGCCCTTCCCCTTCGTCTGCACCAGCTCGCCAGCCACGACGGCCGACTTGAGGTACTTCTTGATAAAGGGCGCCAGCTTCTCCGCGTCCAGCTTGTAGTGCGCGGCAATGTACTTCTTGATCGCCTGCAGCGACGAGCCGCCGCGCTCCTTCAGACTCTTGATGGCGGCCGTCACCATCTCAGAGGTGCGCGGGTGCGCAGGCTTGGCGCGCGGCTTCTTCGCAGACGCCGCAGACTTGGCCTTCTTCGTCGTGCCGGTGGCGGCGGGTGCCGCAGCAGTCTCGTTCGTAGCCGCCTGATCTGCCATTATTTCGACGGACGACGCGCGTACACACAACAACAGAACAGCGAGAGAGCGGCGAGCACGGCAGAGAATAGCCGCCGCGCCGCCAGGCCCAGCCAGTGTCGCGGGCGGGCGCGGACGGCCGAGAGAGCGGCCGCCACTCTGCGCGCCGCCGCGCCGCGCCTCCCGCGCTTGCTACCGCCCAACGTCCGACAGCCTGTGCGGACCAGCCCCAAACCTGCGCCGCAACCACCCGCGCCATTCAAACCACCGAGGATGGGGCTACACACGGCCACACCACAGTCGCCAACCAGTCGCCACGGCAGCGCCGCAAACCACGGCCAAACTGCAGCTACCGCGCGCCACAGCCTGGCTCGGCCCGCCGAGAATCGCCGCCCCCGCCCAAATGCCGCCCCCACAGCCCCAGCCGACGACCCGCCACAATGGCCAAACCTTCGGCAAAACTGGCGCACCGTCGCCGCGCCAGCCCGGCCAGCGCGGCCGCCGCCACAGCCACACAAGCGGAGGCGTGCGGCGATGACGGCCGTGCAAACGCACCTCCGCCGCCCCATCGCCCTCCCACCGTTTCCCGATCGGCCCGCGGCCGTCGGGCCACCTCGCCCGCCAACATTCGCGCCCGTTTCTCACAACATTGCCCGCCGCAAAACAAAAACGAGCGCCGCCTGCGCAACATGGGCACCGGCCAACCGAGGCGCCGCCGCCCCTCGCCGCTTTCAGCGAGGGTGGCTAACCGCCATCCGCAACTACAGACGCACCGAATCTGCCTTCATCAAAAGCACACACCGACAGCCGACCTCTAACATTTAGACTCCGCAAGCCACCCAACGGTGTGTGGCGGAGGGCACTTCACGTGCCAATGTCATTTACCTCCCTTTGCTGTTCCAGTCGCGTATGGTTCGCGGGACGAACCGACAGTCTGCAAAAAAAAAAAAAAAACGCCTCCGTGCGCGCTCGAATCTCTCTAACCACATCCATTCGTGATCTCCTCGGGAGGTATACGCAATATATTCGATACCCCATCCAGAAACGCAATATCTCGAAACCTGGCGAGCAAGCTACACCGCGATGCAGAGCGCCTCTATTGCAGAGTCTGCCGCGTGGGTTTGTTAAACATCTCCGTAACGCTATCACGGTTACCAAATGACCCTGCGACGAAACGTTGGATCGTCTCCGTCGCCTCCGTCAACGCGACCTGGTACGGATCCCACACTGATGGGCAACACGCACGTATAGGTCGAACGAACGGGTGTTTTGTAAGCCACCTCCTCCTTTGTTGATGGACGACATTTGCTACGCATTCTCCCAATAAATCGCAACCTGGTACCCGCCTTACCAACAATTACTTTTGTTTGTTTTTTTTTTTTGTTTTTTTTTTTTAATATGATGATCATCCCACTCCCAATCACTCCGCACGCATACTCCCAGATATTTTACAGACGTAACTGCTACCAGTGTTTGTCCCGCTATCATATACTCAATCATACAATAAAGGGTCCTTCTTTCTATATTATTCGCAATACATGTTAAGGGACAGTTGCCACTCCCTGCACCACGTGCCTATCCGCTGCAGATCGTCCTGCATTTTTCGCTGCAACTTCTCTGTATACTACAGCATCATCCGCGAAAAGACGCATGCAACGTCCGACACTATCTACTAGGTCATTTATATACATTGTGTGTGAAGAGCAATGGGTCCCATAACACTCCCCTGTGGCACGCCAGAGGTTACTTTAACGTCTGTAGACGTCTCTCCATTGATAACACAACATGCTGTGTTCTGTTTGCTACAATCTCTTCAGTCCAGCCACACACTTGGTCCGACATTCTGCAGACACTTACTTTGTTTATCAGGCGACAGTGCGGAACTGTATCGAACGCCCTCCTTCCGGATGTCAACCAAAATGGCATCTACCTGGGAGCCTGTATCTAATATTTTCTGGGTCCCATGAACAAATAAAGCGCGTTGGGTCTCACACGATCGCTGTTTCCGGAATCCATGTTGATTCCTACATAGTAGACACTGGGTTTCCAAAAAACGACATGCTACTACTCGAGCATAAAACATGTTCTCAAATTCTACAACCGATCGACGTCACAGATATAGGGCCTATAGTTTTGCGCATCTGCTCGACGACCCTTCTTCAAGCCCGGGACTACCTGTGCTCTTTTCCAATCATTTGGAACCCTCCGTTCCTCTAGAGACTTGCGGTACACGGCTGTTAGGAGGTTCTGTCGCGTACTCTGTGTAGAATCGAATTGGTATCCCGTCGGGTCCAGTGGACGTTCCTCTGTTGAGTGATTCCAGTTGCTTTTCTATTCCTCCTTGGACACTTATTTCGATGTCAGCCATTTTTTCGTTTGTGCGAGAAGGAACTGCAGTGCGGTCGTCCTCCGTGACACAGCTTTTGGAAACAGGTGTTTAGTATTTCACAGCTTTACGCGTGTCATCCTCTGTTTCGAGCCGCTTACTACTGATTCAACGTACGACCACAACGTCCTAGGATTTGATTTGATTTCCTGTCACGTCGGTACATGGAATTGTACTTTCGCATTCACCGGACGCTTCACGCATAGCCCTCCTTACGCTAACTTTGGACATCGTTTAGCGTCTGTTTGTCTGAGAGGTTTTGGCTGCGTTTCAACTTTGAGTGAAGCTCTCTTTGCTTTCGCTATAGTTTCCTAAACTTTGGTTGTTGTACCGCGGTGGGTTTTTCCCATCCCTCGCAGTTTTACTCGGCACGTACCTGTCTAAGACGCATTTTACGATTGCCTTGCACTTTCTCCATAAACACTCAACATTGTCAGTGTCGGAGCAGACATTTGCGTTTGCATCTGCCTGGTAGTCTCAAATCTGCCTTCTATTACTCTTGCTAAACAGATAAACCTTCCTCCCTTTTTTTTTTTTTTTTTGTTTTTTTTTTTGTTTTTTTGTTTGTATATTCCTACTAACGTCCATATTCAGCGATGCTGCAACGGCCTCTTGTTCACTGGGTCCCTGTTCTGCACATACAGAGTCGACAAGTTCGGGGTCTGTTTGTCATCGGTAGGTCCACGATGTTATCTCCACGAGTCGGTTCTCTCTCTGTTTAATTGCTCGCGGCATTTTTCGTTCGGATGGTGCACTCAGTATACTGTCACTCGATGCTCTGTCCCTACCACCCGTCCTGAACATCTGGCACATTGAAATCTCCACCTAAGACTGTAACACGCTGCGGAAAGGAAAATGTATGTCCACATTTTCTCTCACTTGTTCGGCCACTAATGCTGCTGAGTCGCGAGGTCGGTAAAAGGAGCCAATTATCAACCTAGCTCGGCTGTTGAGTGTACCCTCCACCCACAATAGTTCACAGGAACCGTCCACCACTTCTACTTCACTACACAGGATAAACTACTACTAACAGCGACGAACCACTCCACCACCGGTTGCATGCACGCTATCCTTTCTAAAGCACCGTCTGTACCTATAACGATTGCAGCTTCGGCGCTTTCTATCAGCGCTTGACGTTCCGGTACTTTACCAACGCAGAGCTTCGACAGTTGACAATTACAATACCGATTGCCGCTTGGTCCCCGCATGTCCTGACCTTGCCCCGCGCCCGTTGCCCTTTCCGTACTTGCCCAAGGGCCATCCAACCTAAACAGAACCGCCCAGCCCACGCCACACAACCCCTGCTACCCGTGTAGCCGCTTGTTGCGTATAGTGGACTCCACCTAAGACTATATAACATAACATGCCCTAAGGCATTCGCGGTGTACACCACCCTAAGGTGAGGTTAGGTTAGGTGGACGTGGGTTAGGTTAAGGGTTACAGTTAGGTTAAGCGTCAAAGTTAGGTTAAGCGTTCGGACGTGAGGCGTCAGGTGGCCGCACCTACCTTTACGGCCGGACATCTTAGGTTAGAGGTTAGGTTAGGTTAAGGCGCCGAGAGGTCCGCGGTCAGGTTACGTTCACCTTCGGGCGCCACACGTAGGTTTCAAAGGTGTGTCGGTCGGTCGTCGGCAAGCCGCAAAAACTACAGACGACGTCGACCAAACCGCCGCAAGACCGAGCAGGAGGCAGATATAAAACACACACACACACACACACACACACACACACACACACACACACAAAAACAAAATTTAAACACCACCCACCGGCCAAAGGGCACCAAAAACCACAAACCCGAGCACCACGTCGACCAGAGGCAACCCGCCGCTCACGCGACATGGCTGGCAACTAAGGGGCAAACGGCAACGGCGCTTTCCGCACCGGGCCGGATGCACGTACGACAACACCGCTACCCGTACGCAGGCCTCCCATTGCACACAGCCGCTCTGTGTTTGAACATCATCAATGGCGCGCCCGCGGCTCGTCGCGGGCGCAGCCATAACGCCGCCACTTTTGCACCAACACATTCACGCACCGCAAAACAGCTCGCCGACACAGCACAGCCGACAAAACAAAAACAACCCGCGAGACGGGGGCGACAAACGACAACGATAACAACAACAACAGCAGCAAACAACTCGCACCAAGCGTCCAACAGGTAACAAACGGACAAGCACAGCCTCTGCTAACGGCCACGACGCCAGCGGCACACTGCTCCTTTCCCGCCACACTCGATTTCACAACGCACGCACGCGACCCCGTCAACGACACCGACACGACACACGACGGGCTCCCTTCCCGCAACCTACACCTTTCCGCCACTACGCACAGCTCCACCCGACGCGCCCGTCGCAACGACACTACTGCACGCACTATCCACCCGCCTCCTCCTCTCCCCCCCCCCCCCCCTTCCCGTACACAACAACACAGCCAAAAACAACACTCACGACCCAAACATACTAACGACATGGCACGTGCATCGGCGCACACCCCAACCAGTCACCGTCGACAACCACACGCAAGGCACGAAACCGGCGTCCTTCCACGTTGCCATCAAAGCTGCACAAACAACCACAGGAGGAACCACCAACAACGGCCCGCCCGCCCGCCCGCCCGCCCGCCCCAATATTCTCCCACCCTCACCTCACGCCGCAACCACCAAACGCACATTCCCGCTCGCTACCACACACCTCTCGGCAGCCGCTTCGCAAACACATGACGTGACGTGACATCATCACATCACGGGCTACGCACGCACACCGACCCACTTTCCTGCCCTTCGCCCTCTTCTTTCCGACGCCTGCCTTCGGCCGAGCACACGTACGTGGCACAACGCCCAACACAGTCACACACAGTCGACAGGCGCACGCCCAGGCACGCAACGACGCAGCGCAGCAAAGGCGCCCGCAACACATACCTCCTCTCTCTTCTCGCCGCCGCCGCCGACCGCCCGCCAGCCAGCCAGCCAGCCAGCCAGCCACTCGCAATGTGCACTGCCAACCAGCCACACGTCCACCGCGCCGCCTCCGACCACCCGCCAGGGGGCGCTCACGTCCGCGACAACAGCGCGGCCCGCCGCCGGGCGGGCCCAGCCGAACCCAGCCCAGCCGGCGCGCGCTGCTCTGCACTCGGCGCGCCACACATCCTGCTGCAGACCGGGCTCGTCTCTCTGTACGCGTCTGCCCGCATCTCGTCTTCCTGCGCATCAACACAACGAGGCCGCGTGAGCAAACCACCCCCCCCCCCCCCCCCGTCACAACGCCACATCACACACTGCCTTGTCTACCGCCGAAATGCACTCACCAGCCATCCGCTTCGTCTTCGTCTTGTTTACTCGTTGTTGTTGCAGCGGCGCACACAGCCCCGGCCGGCCGCATCCGAGGGTGGCCCGCCGCCAGCGTCTCCTCCTTGGGCACAGGTGCGGTGCCGTGCCGTGCCGTGCCGTGGCCGCCCATCCATCCAACCGCACGCATTTGCTGGCCGCCTCTGCTGCAGAAGAAGACAAAAAACGAAACGTACAAACATACACGCACCCACAGCGTGGCCACACACGGACGGGACCGACAGGCTCCAAGGCGACCAAAGGATAAAAACAAAATAAAAAAACAAAAACAAAAAGACGCAAAGCAAGCAACAAGCACAGGCTGTCGCCTCGCGCCTCTGTCCTTCCGCCCCCGCCCTTCTCTCCCACCACATGCCCACAAACACCACCGCCTCCCCCTCCCCGCACCTCCACATTCGCCCCCTCCATTTGTTCCTTTCTCGCTCTTCCCTTCTGTGTGTCTGCGTGCGTGCGCGGGCGGCGCCTCTCAACATCCGCCGGCCGTCCGTCCCGTTTTCGCCGTACCACACACGCCACCGCCTCCTCCCCGTCCACCACCGCCGCCCCTGTCCGCCCCGCACAACACCATACACCGCTGCTTGTCCTGGCCGTTGCCACCAAAGGCGCCAGCCGCAAACCGCGCCAACGCCGCAGCGCGCGTGCGTCCTTCCTTCTCCGTGCCGACGCGGCCTCTATTCCCGCACCCATTCGGCCGACGACACAGCCGTTGGGCTCCGCACTGCGCGTACCGGCGTTACGCACGCACACCCACCCCCCTCGCGAACGCACGACTCATTGTCTTTGTTGTTTCTCCTCTTTCTTAACGTCTTTGTTTGTTGTTTGTTGTTTGTTTTGTTTTTTGTTTTTTGTTTTTTTTTTTCGTTTTTCCCCACCGCCACATGTGACACAATGCCGCCCTCCACCTTTCGTTCGTGGTTGCTTGCTTGCTTGCTTTGTTTCTCTTTCTCATTGGTACACGTCCGACGCGCTCCATTTCCACCACACCACGGCCATCAGCCTCCTCAACGGGCAGGCGCAGTGTGCCATTCTCCGGCGCACAAGCACACCGCGCGGTACTGGCGCGGCTCGCTCTCCTCGCCCCCACGCCACGCCACGCCACGCCACCGGTGCGCAGCAGCACATGTGATGTCTCGCAACACGACACGCGGTGCGCACACCCCGACCACGCGGCTCTAAAGGCATGGCACCGGCGACATGCGCCGCCCCAGCCACGCATCCGTCGTCTCACGTTGTTCACTGCCAGCCGCGTCGGAGGCTACAACCGCAACCACCACAACAACGGTCCCCCTCCCGGCAACACATTTGTTGCACAAACAAACACAACCGCCGAGCGCAGCGCGAACCACCCACACGCGCCCTCCGCGTCTCCTTTCTCCTTTCGCCCCCTCCCATCTCCCGAATATGCCAGCAGCGCAGCGTTACGCGTGCCCCTCACCCGTCCACACTACCGCGAAACGAACACGCCTTCCGGGCCACCTGCAAGGGCACGCCCACCACCAAATACTGCCGTATTCACGGACGCAGTTCGCAACACGCAACGCACTCTCCACCTACCTTCTTTCTCTCGTCCCTTCTCTTTCAAAACAAAACAAACACACAAACCAACCACGGCTAACACACTTTTTCGCGACACCTTTGACTGCGTTATCTCGACCGTGACGGCAGCTATCGACCATCCATTCCCCACTACACACACACACACATCATTCGCTACACCGCACACGAAACGGCAAGGGCAAGGCACTCTCTCATAGATTCTTCCTCCGAGCCATATCGGGCGAACGTTGCATCCGGGAAGGCAATGCAATTCAGCCGTCACCACGGCCGACACTTGCAGCCGCGCCGTAAACGCATGTCAGTGCGGCTGCAATGCACGGGAACGTTCCGTTGCTCTAGACAGCGCCTCTCCGTTTTTCCCCTGTCTCGTTTTCCGGTGATTGCTTCTCCTTCTTCTTTTTCTTCGTTTCGTTTCGTTTTATTATTTTCGTTCCCCTCCTCCACCATTGTTTCCGTCCCCACAGTTTTTTTTTTTTTTTTTGCTCATTCCACACGTTCTGCCCAGACAAGACATGACATCCGACCGATCACAGTCAGCCTTTCGTCACCGTTCGCAGCGCCGACGGTGCCACAGTGAGACGGGTGTTCAGACCGACACGTTGCCATGATGCCCATAGACAGCTACTCAGGGCCGCCGGATCGGATCACATCACCGACAAACCGGCCATTTCACCGGGGGACACAGACAACCGCGTGTACGCCCATAACAACAAACAACGGCCGTCGTCGTCTACCGTCACTGAACCGAACACACGTGCACCTTGAATGACGACACCGGCGTGCGTGCGCACAACAATCAATCATTCAAATCAACTGCAGAAACGGCTATCAAAATCAAGGGCCAAATAAATGGGTACACCACCGTGCGTGTCGCCTACCCCACCCGCCCGTACAATTCTTGCGTCTTCTTAATGACTAGTAAAGACACGTCCATTTTTTTTTTTTTTTTTAAAACGTCACCAACACACCTCCACGCCGTACAGCAAAGGGAATAGTAGACGGCAACACAACATTTCACCCTCGCCATCATGTATGTATGATGTGACAACAAACAAACCCGCAGACGGCCCTAACGGTGACATCCAACAATCGCGAGGGGTTTCAATTGCAGTCACGTGACTAACCGGGCAGACAGAGACAAAGAAAGGAAAGGAATCAGCGACACAGACAACACCTCCTGTCTGTGTGTCGACAAACAACCAACCAACCAACCAACCACGCCACGACTCGCGAGCACGCATAACCACCACCAGCTGCTTCGCAACCAACCAAACCGGGTAGCTATGCGCCGCCTCACACAAACAACAATTCCGCTCTTCCCGCAAAGGCAATTTGGTGGCCCTGAAAAGGGCCGTTTTGCCGCTCTCGCAACGGAGGGGAGCTCCCTAGAGCCTTAACCCCCTCACTTGGAGCTCGTGTACTTGGTCACCGCCTTCGTGCCCTCGCTCACGGCGTGCTTGGCCAGCTCGCCAGGCAGCAAGAGCCGCACAGCCGTCTGGATCTCGCGGGACGTGATGGTCGAGCGCTTGTTGTAGTGCGCCAGGCGAGACGCCTCGGCCGCAATGCGCTCGAAAATGTCGTTCACGAAGCTGTTCATGATGCTCATCGCCTTCGACGAGATGCCCGTGTCGGGGTGCACCTGCTTCAGCACCTTGTAGATGTAGATGGCATAGCTCTCCTTCCTCTTGCGCTTCTTCTTCTTGTCGCCCTTCGAAATGTTCTTCTGCGCCTTGCCAGCCTTCTTGGCGGCCTTCCCGCTAGTCTTGGGCGGCATCTCGAACGTACAACAGCAAGCAGCAAGCGCTCCGCTCTAGTCAGCGTCTCCCCACACAGTGGCACCCGCCGCTACCGCAACACCCCACCTTTACCAGCTCGCCCTGTTGCGGCCGCCGACCAATGGGGCGCGCGCGCAACCGGCCGCCGCACCCGAGCCCATAAAGGGACCCCCACCCTAGTCCCGCCGCCACGCACTCCGCTGCTCGACTCGCTGCGGCTCGCACCGTTACGTTACGTGTTTCAACTAGCCAAACGCCATGTCCGGACGCGGAAAGGGAGGCAAAGTCAAGGGCAAGTCAAAGTCCCGCTCAAGCAGGGCTGGGCTCCAGTTCCCGGTCGGCAGAATCCACCGCCTCCTGCGCAAGGGAAACTACGCCGAGCGCGTCGGCGCCGGGGCGCCCGTCTACCTCGCCGCCGTCATGGAGTACCTCGCGGCTGAGGTGCTCGAGCTGGCCGGAAACGCGGCCCGCGACAACAAGAAGACGCGCATCATCCCGCGCCACCTGCAGCTCGCCATCCGCAACGACGAGGAGCTCAACAAGCTCTTGTCGGGCGTCACCATCGCACAGGGTGGTGTCCTGCCCAACATCCAGGCCGTCCTGCTGCCAAAGAAGACCGAGAAGAAGGCCTAAACAGAGAGCGCGGCGCTGCGCTTGCGTGCTCCCTGCACGCAAACGCGCCTGCCTTTGCCTTGCCGGCTCGGCTCACAACAATCGGCCCTTTTCAGGGCCACCACACAAACCTACGTCCAAAGCAAAGTTTCCGTCGTCCGTGCTCGCCGCACTTTACACAACACGTCCACATACATACATTGCACAGCCAGCGCCGGCGCACGTCCGCCATCTTGTCCACAGCCCGTGTGGCCGAACGCGCACACATTTTGTCGTTTCTCTCTTTTTGTCTTTTTTGTTTCTGCACCCCTCCGCGCACGCACAGAGTCGCGTTCCAAACGACAACGACATCAATACACCGATAATGTGATGATCATTGTTAGCATTATAATGTTTCAATTAAAGGGGCGCGCGTGGCACAGACAAAAAAAACCAAACAGCTGATCCGATCGATCGATCGATCGATCCGGCCCGCCCGCCTATGCCCACGCCACAAACAAACAACAAACCACGCACACACTGGACTCAGCCGCGCCCATCGCGTCAAACTCAAAAACTAACGCACGCGCAGCAGCAACAACAACAACAACACGCACAGGCAACACAGACTCTTTCGCACTTTTCAATCTCCGAACAGTGTGGTGGCCCTGAAAAGGGCCGTTTTCGTCTCTCCCACCAAGCACGGGCACGGCACGGCCGCGGGAAGGCCACAACGCAGCACAGCACACCGGCTGGCTGGCTGCCTGCCTGCCTAACCGCCGAAACCGTACAGGGTGCGCCCCTGCCTCTTCAGGGCGTACACCACGTCCATGGCCGTCACAGTCTTGCGCTTGGCGTGCTCAGTGTACGTCACCGCGTCGCGGATCACGTTCTCCAGGAACACCTTCAGCACTCCGCGGGTCTCCTCGTAGATCAGACCAGAGATGCGCTTCACGCCGCCCCTGCGAGCCAGGCGGCGGATGGCGGGCTTCGTGATGCCCTGGATGTTGTCGCGCAACACCTTGCGGTGCCGCTTGGCGCCACCCTTGCCCAGCCCCTTTCCTCCCTTGCCGCGGCCTGTCATTCTTCTTCCTTCCTCCTCCTCAAAGCAAGCAAGCGAAAAAACACAAGCGCCAGCTCCTCACCCGGCGCTAGCGAGTCGGCTACGGTGCGAGCTCTCTGCCGCCGCCCCCCTATATAGACTCTGGCCCGCCCTCCCCCCACCACGCGCACCGAGGGCATATAAGCGCGGCGCGGGGCCGCGCGGGCCCACCGCGCTCGGCGGACGCTGGAGACTGCGGACGGAGCGCACGGGCACGCTGTACACGTGGCAGCAGAAGAAGCCGGCGCGCACGCACCTCCACACGCAGGCGATCATGGCTGGACGCAGGAAGGGCAGCAAGATTGCGGCCGCGATCGAACTCCTGGTCGATGCGATCGGGAAGGACCGCGGTCGCAGTCGCCGCCACAAGAAGAAGCAGCGCACGGAGCAGCAATGCTTCAAGTGCCAAAAGATGGGGCACATCGCGAAAGTGTGCAGGGGCACTCCAGCGTGTTTGAAGTGTGCTGAGGCACACGACACACGCGACTGCACCAAGCCTCGCGACGCGGCTGCCAAGTGCGTGAATTGCGGCGGTGCCCACGCCGCAAACTCGCGCAGCTGCGCCTACGTGCGGGGCTACAGACACAAGATGGCCGCCCCACGCCCAGCAGAGGTGCCTGGCGTCGAGACGGACGCCCCGCCCCCCCGTTCCCGCGGGGGTGGCGCACCGTGCCGTCGCGAAGCCACCACCGACGACGCACTGGCCGCCTTCCACACGGCCCTTGCGGCCGAGAGGGCCGCCATGAGGGAGGAACTCGTGGCTGTTCACCGCCAGCTGCAACAGCTGCGTGAGGAGCTGCGGGTCCTCAGGAAGACGCCAAACCCCACTGCGAGTCGGCCAACGGGGGTCGACGCCTCCACCCAGACGGTGCCACCCGAGCCGCCAGTTGATGTGACGGGCGGCGCGGAGGCACCCATGGAGATCGAAGTGGTGCTGCCTACTCTCCCTCCTGACGGGGAGGTCGAGCCGCGGGCACACGACGTGGAGACGCACACGGAGACACCCACAGCTACCGTGACGGCGGCGGAACGCCGGTCGCTCGATGCGATCGCGGACCAGGCGATGCAGATGTTCCGGAATATTAATGGCTGGGCACAACCGGGCCTGGACAACGCCTGTCCAGCCACTCCACCCCTCAGGACGAAGCCCGCTTCTTCGCAAGCTGAAGAAGCGGTAACAGACGAAGAGCTGCCCCTCCCGCTCCCAGACGAGCGGAGCGTGCAGCCCTTCCTCAAGAAGATCGTGGCGTCGCTGAAGGACGGGTCGTACCCTCACGGGGACAACCCGTACCCCTTCACGCCGGCGCCCGCGAAGCCACCACCGCCTCACCAGCCGTGTGACCTCAGACACATGCGTTGCATGTTGCATGAGGCCGTAACCAGGAAGGAGCTGAAACTGCTCAACAGCCGCCCCATCTTCACCCCTTCGGACTGGGAACACATCACCCGGGTCACAGAGAAGTGGGTGAAGGAGGAGTGGCGCTCCGGCAGGCGTCAGCCTGCCCCAGAAGACATACCAATGCATGACTACTTCGCTAGTCTAAACTCAGCGGGGTAGCCGAGGCCGATTCCAACGAGAGGCCACAAATACAACAACAACAACAGAGGAATCAAGGAGGAACAGCAGCACTGCTGCTTAGCCTCCACCATCTCCGGACTGAGGAGGTCCGTGATTTTCAAGCGAAGCGAAGCGAAGCGCGCGGGCCCGTTGTCAAGGCAGCACCGGACGCTTCGTGTACCGCACGCACCTCCACGCCGCTAACCGCTATGGCCCGCACAAAGCAAACGGCCCGCAAGTCCACCGGCGGAAAGGCGCCGCGCAAACAGCTCGCCACCAAGGCGGCGAGGAAGAGCGCGCCCGCCACCGGCGGCGTCAAGAAGCCCCACCGCTACAGGCCGGGCACCGTCGCCCTGCGGGAAATCAGGCGCTACCAGAAGAGCACAGAGCTGCTCATCCGCAAGCTGCCGTTCCAGCGCCTAGTGCGCGAGATCGCCCAGGACTTCAAGACCGACCTGCGCTTCCAGAGCTCCGCAGTCATGGCCCTGCAGGAGGCCAGCGAGGCCTACCTCGTCGGCCTCTTCGAAGACACCAACCTGTGCGCAATCCACGCCAAGCGCGTCACCATCATGCCCAAGGACATCCAGCTCGCGCGCCGCATCCGCGGCGAGCGCGCCTAGAAACCGCGCCGCGCACGCGCACGCGCGCCCGCCCAACAAAAACGGCCCTTTTCAGGGCCACTAACATCTCTCCGTCGCGAGCAAAACTTTTGTCGGTCTTGCCGCCCCGCAAAACAACAACAACCAATTCCCCTCCCGTCCACAGCCGCTCTCGCCAACAATCGACGTCACTCCCATCCCTCACAATACACACACACACACACACACACACACACACACACACAACAGCCGGACGACGTCACCACACACCACGGGTGGCTGGCCGCCGCCGTCTCCGAGGCGCGCGCACGCTACGCTACACTACAACGTCAACGCCACCGCGCCTTCCCAATTCCCGCCGGCCACTTCCACGTCTCACGTCCCCCCGCCGCTTTGAGACAGAGAGAGACACAACACACACACAAAAGACACGACATCCGCAAAGCAAGCAAACACACAAACAAACAAGAGTCTCCAGAAACATACATGAGCAACCAAACGTCGGCCGCCGCAAAAAAAAAAAAAAAAAACAACTACAACAACAACAAAAACAAATAAAATAAAATAAAAAGACCAACAAACGGCCACAACCGCTCCGCTACCGCGCGCCGCCGCCTACCGCCACCGGCACCACAATCCAACCACCACGGCACGCAAACAGTACCCACAAGGGTCACACACAACCAACCAACCAACCACACCGGCGCATGCACGACAATCAACGCCTTCCCGACGTCCTTTGATGGCCCTGAGAAGGGCCGTTTTGGGCCGCGCGACAGCCGCAGCCGTGCCATCGCGCGCCACTAAGACGACGCGGGGGAGGGCGGTGGGGGACGACGGCGTCAAGCGCCAACCCCTCTCCCTTGCCTTTCTTTAACGTTACTACTTTACTTCTTCTTCTTGGGCGACGCCTTCGCCTTAGACGGCGTCGTCGCCTTCTTCGGGCGCGGCGCCTTCGGCTTCTTCGTCGGAACCTTGGCGGCCTTCTTCGCCTTCGACGGCGACTTGGCCTTGGCCGGCTTGGCCGCAGCCGCCTTCTTCGCACCCGCGGGAGCCGCCGACGCCGCAGACGCCTTCTTGGCGGCGCCCGCCTTCCGACCGGTCGCCGCCTTCACGCCACCAGCCTTCTTTGCGCCGGCCGCGCGGCCGCCCTTCTTCTCCTTGCTGGCCGGAGCGGCGCGCTTCTTCTTCGCACCGCCGGCACGGGCCTTGCCGCCCTCGGCCGCCCCGCCGCCGGCGCCGGCAAGCTTGAAAGAGCCGGACGCGCCCTTCCCCTTCGTCTGCACCAGCTCGCCAGCCACGACGGCCGACTTGAGGTACTTCTTGATAAAGGGCGCCAGCTTCTCCGCGTCCAGCTTGTAGTGCGCGGCAATGTACTTCTTGATCGCCTGCAGCGACGAGCCGCCGCGCTCCTTCAGACTCTTGATGGCGGCCGTCACCATCTCAGAGGTGCGCGGGTGCGCAGGCTTGGCGCGCGGCTTCTTCGCAGACGCCGCAGACTTGGCCTTCTTCGTCGTGCCGGTGGCGGCGGGTGCCGCAGCAGTCTCGTTCGTAGCCGCCTGATCTGCCATTATTTCGACGGACGACGCGCGTACACACAACAACAGAACAGCGAGAGAGCGGCGAGCACGGCAGAGAATAGCCGCCGCGCCGCCAGGCCCAGCCAGTGTCGCGGGCGGGCGCGGACGGCCGAGAGAGCGGCCGCCACTCTGCGCGCCGCCGCGCCGCGCCTCCCGCGCTTGCTACCGCCCAACGTCCGACAGCCTGTGCGGACCAGCCCCAAACCTGCGCCGCAACCACCCGCGCCATTCAAACCACCGAGGATGGGGCTACACACGGCCACACCACAGTCGCCAACCAGTCGCCACGGCAGCGCCGCAAACCACGGCCAAACTGCAGCTACCGCGCGCCACAGCCTGGCTCGGCCCGCCGAGAATCGCCGCCCCCGCCCAAATGCCGCCCCCACAGCCCCAGCCGACGACCCGCCACAATGGCCAAACCTTCGGCAAAACTGGCGCACCGTCGCCGCGCCAGCCCGGCCAGCGCGGCCGCCGCCACAGCCACACAAGCGGAGGCGTGCGGCGATGACGGCCGTGCAAACGCACCTCCGCCGCCCCATCGCCCTCCCACCGTTTCCCGATCGGCCCGCGGCCGTCGGGCCACCTCGCCCGCCAACATTCGCGCCCGTTTCTCACAACATTGCCCGCCGCAAAACAAAAACGAGCGCCGCCTGCGCAACATGGGCACCGGCCAACCGAGGCGCCGCCGCCCCTCGCCGCTTTCAGCGAGGGTGGCTAACCGCCATCCGCAACTACAGACGCACCGAATCTGCCTTCATCAAAAGCACACACCGACAGCCGACCTCTAACATTTAGACTCCGCAAGCCACCCAACGGTGTGTGGCGGAGGGCACTTCACGTGCCAATGTCATTTACCTCCCTTTGCTGTTCCAGTCGCGTATGGTTCGCGGGACGAACCGACAGTCTGCAAAAAAAAAAAAAAAACGCCTCCGTGCGCGCTCGAATCTCTCTAACCACATCCATTCGTGATCTCCTCGGGAGGTATACGCAATATATTCGATACCCCATCCAGAAACGCAATATCTCGAAACCTGGCGAGCAAGCTACACCGCGATGCAGAGCGCCTCTATTGCAGAGTCTGCCGCGTGGGTTTGTTAAACATCTCCGTAACGCTATCACGGTTACCAAATGACCCTGCGACGAAACGTTGGATCGTCTCCGTCGCCTCCGTCAACGCGACCTGGTACGGATCCCACACTGATGGGCAACACGCACGTATAGGTCGAACGAACGGGTGTTTTGTAAGCCACCTCCTCCTTTGTTGATGGACGACATTTGCTACGCATTCTCCCAATAAATCGCAACCTGGTACCCGCCTTACCAACAATTACTTTTGTTTGTTTTTTTTTTTTGTTTTTTTTTTTTAATATGATGATCATCCCACTCCCAATCACTCCGCACGCATACTCCCAGATATTTTACAGACGTAACTGCTACCAGTGTTTGTCCCGCTATCATATACTCAATCATACAATAAAGGGTCCTTCTTTCTATATTATTCGCAATACATGTTAAGGGACAGTTGCCACTCCCTGCACCACGTGCCTATCCGCTGCAGATCGTCCTGCATTTTTCGCTGCAACTTCTCTGTATACTACAGCATCATCCGCGAAAAGACGCATGCAACGTCCGACACTATCTACTAGGTCATTTATATACATTGTGTGTGAAGAGCAATGGGTCCCATAACACTCCCCTGTGGCACGCCAGAGGTTACTTTAACGTCTGTAGACGTCTCTCCATTGATAACACAACATGCTGTGTTCTGTTTGCTACAATCTCTTCAGTCCAGCCACACACTTGGTCCGACATTCTGCAGACACTTACTTTGTTTATCAGGCGACAGTGCGGAACTGTATCGAACGCCCTCCTTCCGGATGTCAACCAAAATGGCATCTACCTGGGAGCCTGTATCTAATATTTTCTGGGTCCCATGAACAAATAAAGCGCGTTGGGTCTCACACGATCGCTGTTTCCGGAATCCATGTTGATTCCTACATAGTAGACACTGGGTTTCCAAAAAACGACATGCTACTACTCGAGCATAAAACATGTTCTCAAATTCTACAACCGATCGACGTCACAGATATAGGGCCTATAGTTTTGCGCATCTGCTCGACGACCCTTCTTCAAGCCCGGGACTACCTGTGCTCTTTTCCAATCATTTGGAACCCTCCGTTCCTCTAGAGACTTGCGGTACACGGCTGTTAGGAGGTTCTGTCGCGTACTCTGTGTAGAATCGAATTGGTATCCCGTCGGGTCCAGTGGACGTTCCTCTGTTGAGTGATTCCAGTTGCTTTTCTATTCCTCCTTGGACACTTATTTCGATGTCAGCCATTTTTTCGTTTGTGCGAGAAGGAACTGCAGTGCGGTCGTCCTCCGTGACACAGCTTTTGGAAACAGGTGTTTAGTATTTCACAGCTTTACGCGTGTCATCCTCTGTTTCGAGCCGCTTACTACTGATTCAACGTACGACCACAACGTCCTAGGATTTGATTTGATTTCCTGTCACGTCGGTACATGGAATTGTACTTTCGCATTCACCGGACGCTTCACGCATAGCCCTCCTTACGCTAACTTTGGACATCGTTTAGCGTCTGTTTGTCTGAGAGGTTTTGGCTGCGTTTCAACTTTGAGTGAAGCTCTCTTTGCTTTCGCTATAGTTTCCTAAACTTTGGTTGTTGTACCGCGGTGGGTTTTTCCCATCCCTCGCAGTTTTACTCGGCACGTACCTGTCTAAGACGCATTTTACGATTGCCTTGCACTTTCTCCATAAACACTCAACATTGTCAGTGTCGGAGCAGACATTTGCGTTTGCATCTGCCTGGTAGTCTCAAATCTGCCTTCTATTACTCTTGCTAAACAGATAAACCTTCCTCCCTTTTTTTTTTTTTTTTTGTTTTTTTTTTTGTTTTTTTGTTTGTATATTCCTACTAACGTCCATATTCAGCGATGCTGCAACGGCCTCTTGTTCACTGGGTCCCTGTTCTGCACATACAGAGTCGACAAGTTCGGGGTCTGTTTGTCATCGGTAGGTCCACGATGTTATCTCCACGAGTCGGTTCTCTCTCTGTTTAATTGCTCGCGGCATTTTTCGTTCGGATGGTGCACTCAGTATACTGTCACTCGATGCTCTGTCCCTACCACCCGTCCTGAACATCTGGCACATTGAAATCTCCACCTAAGACTGTAACACGCTGCGGAAAGGAAAATGTATGTCCACATTTTCTCTCACTTGTTCGGCCACTAATGCTGCTGAGTCGCGAGGTCGGTAAAAGGAGCCAATTATCAACCTAGCTCGGCTGTTGAGTGTACCCTCCACCCACAATAGTTCACAGGAACCGTCCACCACTTCTACTTCACTACACAGGATAAACTACTACTAACAGCGACGAACCACTCCACCACCGGTTGCATGCACGCTATCCTTTCTAAAGCACCGTCTGTACCTATAACGATTGCAGCTTCGGCGCTTTCTATCAGCGCTTGACGTTCCGGTACTTTACCAACGCAGAGCTTCGACAGTTGACAATTACAATACCGATTGCCGCTTGGTCCCCGCATGTCCTGACCTTGCCCCGCGCCCGTTGCCCTTTCCGTACTTGCCCAAGGGCCATCCAACCTAAACAGAACCGCCCAGCCCACGCCACACAACCCCTGCTACCCGTGTAGCCGCTTGTTGCGTATAGTGGACTCCACCTAAGACTATATAACATAACATGCCCTAAGGCATTCGCGGTGTACACCACCCTAAGGTGAGGTTAGGTTAGGTGGACGTGGGTTAGGTTAAGGGTTACAGTTAGGTTAAGCGTCAAAGTTAGGTTAAGCGTTCGGACGTGAGGCGTCAGGTGGCCGCACCTACCTTTACGGCCGGACATCTTAGGTTAGAGGTTAGGTTAGGTTAAGGCGCCGAGAGGTCCGCGGTCAGGTTACGTTCACCTTCGGGCGCCACACGTAGGTTTCAAAGGTGTGTCGGTCGGTCGTCGGCAAGCCGCAAAAACTACAGACGACGTCGACCAAACCGCCGCAAGACCGAGCAGGAGGCAGATATAAAACACACACACACACACACACACACACACACACACACACACACACAAAAACAAAATTTAAACACCACCCACCGGCCAAAGGGCACCAAAAACCACAAACCCGAGCACCACGTCGACCAGAGGCAACCCGCCGCTCACGCGACATGGCTGGCAACTAAGGGGCAAACGGCAACGGCGCTTTCCGCACCGGGCCGGATGCACGTACGACAACACCGCTACCCGTACGCAGGCCTCCCATTGCACACAGCCGCTCTGTGTTTGAACATCATCAATGGCGCGCCCGCGGCTCGTCGCGGGCGCAGCCATAACGCCGCCACTTTTGCACCAACACATTCACGCACCGCAAAACAGCTCGCCGACACAGCACAGCCGACAAAACAAAAACAACCCGCGAGACGGGGGCGACAAACGACAACGATAACAACAACAACAGCAGCAAACAACTCGCACCAAGCGTCCAACAGGTAACAAACGGACAAGCACAGCCTCTGCTAACGGCCACGACGCCAGCGGCACACTGCTCCTTTCCCGCCACACTCGATTTCACAACGCACGCACGCGACCCCGTCAACGACACCGACACGACACACGACGGGCTCCCTTCCCGCAACCTACACCTTTCCGCCACTACGCACAGCTCCACCCGACGCGCCCGTCGCAACGACACTACTGCACGCACTATCCACCCGCCTCCTCCTCTCCCCCCCCCCCCCCCTTCCCGTACACAACAACACAGCCAAAAACAACACTCACGACCCAAACATACTAACGACATGGCACGTGCATCGGCGCACACCCCAACCAGTCACCGTCGACAACCACACGCAAGGCACGAAACCGGCGTCCTTCCACGTTGCCATCAAAGCTGCACAAACAACCACAGGAGGAACCACCAACAACGGCCCGCCCGCCCGCCCGCCCGCCCGCCCCAATATTCTCCCACCCTCACCTCACGCCGCAACCACCAAACGCACATTCCCGCTCGCTACCACACACCTCTCGGCAGCCGCTTCGCAAACACATGACGTGACGTGACATCATCACATCACGGGCTACGCACGCACACCGACCCACTTTCCTGCCCTTCGCCCTCTTCTTTCCGACGCCTGCCTTCGGCCGAGCACACGTACGTGGCACAACGCCCAACACAGTCACACACAGTCGACAGGCGCACGCCCAGGCACGCAACGACGCAGCGCAGCAAAGGCGCCCGCAACACATACCTCCTCTCTCTTCTCGCCGCCGCCGCCGACCGCCCGCCAGCCAGCCAGCCAGCCAGCCAGCCACTCGCAATGTGCACTGCCAACCAGCCACACGTCCACCGCGCCGCCTCCGACCACCCGCCAGGGGGCGCTCACGTCCGCGACAACAGCGCGGCCCGCCGCCGGGCGGGCCCAGCCGAACCCAGCCCAGCCGGCGCGCGCTGCTCTGCACTCGGCGCGCCACACATCCTGCTGCAGACCGGGCTCGTCTCTCTGTACGCGTCTGCCCGCATCTCGTCTTCCTGCGCATCAACACAACGAGGCCGCGTGAGCAAACCACCCCCCCCCCCCCCCCCCGTCACAACGCCACATCACACACTGCCTTGTCTACCGCCGAAATGCACTCACCAGCCATCCGCTTCGTCTTCGTCTTGTTTACTCGTTGTTGTTGCAGCGGCGCACACAGCCCCGGCCGGCCGCATCCGAGGGTGGCCCGCCGCCAGCGTCTCCTCCTTGGGCACAGGTGCGGTGCCGTGCCGTGCCGTGCCGTGGCCGCCCATCCATCCAACCGCACGCATTTGCTGGCCGCCTCTGCTGCAGAAGAAGACAAAAAACGAAACGTACAAACATACACGCACCCACAGCGTGGCCACACACGGACGGGACCGACAGGCTCCAAGGCGACCAAAGGATAAAAACAAAATAAAAAAACAAAAACAAAAAGACGCAAAGCAAGCAACAAGCACAGGCTGTCGCCTCGCGCCTCTGTCCTTCCGCCCCCGCCCTTCTCTCCCACCACATGCCCACAAACACCACCGCCTCCCCCTCCCCGCACCTCCACATTCGCCCCCTCCATTTGTTCCTTTCTCGCTCTTCCCTTCTGTGTGTCTGCGTGCGTGCGCGGGCGGCGCCTCTCAACATCCGCCGGCCGTCCGTCCCGTTTTCGCCGTACCACACACGCCACCGCCTCCTCCCCGTCCACCACCGCCGCCCCTGTCCGCCCCGCACAACACCATACACCGCTGCTTGTCCTGGCCGTTGCCACCAAAGGCGCCAGCCGCAAACCGCGCCAACGCCGCAGCGCGCGTGCGTCCTTCCTTCTCCGTGCCGACGCGGCCTCTATTCCCGCACCCATTCGGCCGACGACACAGCCGTTGGGCTCCGCACTGCGCGTACCGGCGTTACGCACGCACACCCACCCCCCTCGCGAACGCACGACTCATTGTCTTTGTTGTTTCTCCTCTTTCTTAACGTCTTTGTTTGTTGTTTGTTGTTTGTTTTGTTTTTTGTTTTTTGTTTTTTTTTTTCGTTTTTCCCCACCGCCACATGTGACACAATGCCGCCCTCCACCTTTCGTTCGTGGTTGCTTGCTTGCTTGCTTTGTTTCTCTTTCTCATTGGTACACGTCCGACGCGCTCCATTTCCACCACACCACGGCCATCAGCCTCCTCAACGGGCAGGCGCAGTGTGCCATTCTCCGGCGCACAAGCACACCGCGCGGTACTGGCGCGGCTCGCTCTCCTCGCCCCCACGCCACGCCACGCCACGCCACCGGTGCGCAGCAGCACATGTGATGTCTCGCAACACGACACGCGGTGCGCACACCCCGACCACGCGGCTCTAAAGGCATGGCACCGGCGACATGCGCCGCCCCAGCCACGCATCCGTCGTCTCACGTTGTTCACTGCCAGCCGCGTCGGAGGCTACAACCGCAACCACCACAACAACGGTCCCCCTCCCGGCAACACATTTGTTGCACAAACAAACACAACCGCCGAGCGCAGCGCGAACCACCCACACGCGCCCTCCGCGTCTCCTTTCTCCTTTCGCCCCCTCCCATCTCCCGAATATGCCAGCAGCGCAGCGTTACGCGTGCCCCTCACCCGTCCACACTACCGCGAAACGAACACGCCTTCCGGGCCACCTGCAAGGGCACGCCCACCACCAAATACTGCCGTATTCACGGACGCAGTTCGCAACACGCAACGCACTCTCCACCTACCTTCTTTCTCTCGTCCCTTCTCTTTCAAAACAAAACAAACACACAAACCAACCACGGCTAACACACTTTTTCGCGACACCTTTGACTGCGTTATCTCGACCGTGACGGCAGCTATCGACCATCCATTCCCCACTACACACACACACACATCATTCGCTACACCGCACACGAAACGGCAAGGGCAAGGCACTCTCTCATAGATTCTTCCTCCGAGCCATATCGGGCGAACGTTGCATCCGGGAAGGCAATGCAATTCAGCCGTCACCACGGCCGACACTTGCAGCCGCGCCGTAAACGCATGTCAGTGCGGCTGCAATGCACGGGAACGTTCCGTTGCTCTAGACAGCGCCTCTCCGTTTTTCCCCTGTCTCGTTTTCCGGTGATTGCTTCTCCTTCTTCTTTTTCTTCGTTTCGTTTCGTTTTATTATTTTCGTTCCCCTCCTCCACCATTGTTTCCGTCCCCACAGTTTTTTTTTTTTTTTTTGCTCATTCCACACGTTCTGCCCAGACAAGACATGACATCCGACCGATCACAGTCAGCCTTTCGTCACCGTTCGCAGCGCCGACGGTGCCACAGTGAGACGGGTGTTCAGACCGACACGTTGCCATGATGCCCATAGACAGCTACTCAGGGCCGCCGGATCGGATCACATCACCGACAAACCGGCCATTTCACCGGGGGACACAGACAACCGCGTGTACGCCCATAACAACAAACAACGGCCGTCGTCGTCTACCGTCACTGAACCGAACACACGTGCACCTTGAATGACGACACCGGCGTGCGTGCGCACAACAATCAATCATTCAAATCAACTGCAGAAACGGCTATCAAAATCAAGGGCCAAATAAATGGGTACACCACCGTGCGTGTCGCCTACCCCACCCGCCCGTACAATTCTTGCGTCTTCTTAATGACTAGTAAAGACACGTCCATTTTTTTTTTTTTTTTTAAAACGTCACCAACACACCTCCACGCCGTACAGCAAAGGGAATAGTAGACGGCAACACAACATTTCACCCTCGCCATCATGTATGTATGATGTGACAACAAACAAACCCGCAGACGGCCCTAACGGTGACATCCAACAATCGCGAGGGGTTTCAATTGCAGTCACGTGACTAACCGGGCAGACAGAGACAAAGAAAGGAAAGGAATCAGCGACACAGACAACACCTCCTGTCTGTGTGTCGACAAACAACCAACCAACCAACCAACCACGCCACGACTCGCGAGCACGCATAACCACCACCAGCTGCTTCGCAACCAACCAAACCGGGTAGCTATGCGCCGCCTCACACAAACAACAATTCCGCTCTTCCCGCAAAGGCAATTTGGTGGCCCTGAAAAGGGCCGTTTTGCCGCTCTCGCAACGGAGGGGAGCTCCCTAGAGCCTTAACCCCCTCACTTGGAGCTCGTGTACTTGGTCACCGCCTTCGTGCCCTCGCTCACGGCGTGCTTGGCCAGCTCGCCAGGCAGCAAGAGCCGCACAGCCGTCTGGATCTCGCGGGACGTGATGGTCGAGCGCTTGTTGTAGTGCGCCAGGCGAGACGCCTCGGCCGCAATGCGCTCGAAAATGTCGTTCACGAAGCTGTTCATGATGCTCATCGCCTTCGACGAGATGCCCGTGTCGGGGTGCACCTGCTTCAGCACCTTGTAGATGTAGATGGCATAGCTCTCCTTCCTCTTGCGCTTCTTCTTCTTGTCGCCCTTCGAAATGTTCTTCTGCGCCTTGCCAGCCTTCTTGGCGGCCTTCCCGCTAGTCTTGGGCGGCATCTCGAACGTACAACAGCAAGCAGCAAGCGCTCCGCTCTAGTCAGCGTCTCCCCACACAGTGGCACCCGCCGCTACCGCAACACCCCACCTTTACCAGCTCGCCCTGTTGCGGCCGCCGACCAATGGGGCGCGCGCGCAACCGGCCGCCGCACCCGAGCCCATAAAGGGACCCCCACCCTAGTCCCGCTGAGTAGCAGTCGAGGGTTGAGCATCGCTCCTCTCACTCGCATACTGTCAGCCATAGGCCCCCGCTTGCACGGGAGTACAAACAGGAGTGTTCACCGGCTTTGTTTTTATTAAAACATTGACGGGCACTTGCGTCGAGGTCTTAGCACGGACGGCACAGGGATAAAATTTTGCATGGCGTCGCCTGGCAGAGTTGTCGTGTCTCCTCGTCGTCGTGATATGCCGAGCTTGGGTGGCGCCTTGGGGTCGCGGCGGTCTCTTTCCGCCGATGACACGAGGCGCGCCTTCTTGTTGCCGCGGGCCGCGCGGCCGGCCGTCTCGAGCACTTCGGCTGCCGCAGAGTCAGTCTCTGCCCCCCCCAAGAATAGGGAAAAAGTAGGCCAGGACCTGGAAGCGGGCCGCGGAACCACAGAGAGGTTTTCCGCCGCCCCCGTTCAGAATTCCGCGTCTGCCATCGTGCTATTAGGGTCAGCTCTGCAACCGGAAAACCCAACGGTGCCAACAAAAGTTGCAACTGACAATAACCTGGCAGCAAGCCCCCTTTCCGCTACCGACATGGCAAAACCACACAAAACGCAGACAGACAAATACATCGTCAGGATTTGCGATCCCGCCCCTCCCTCCCCTCTCCTCAGCCCTCTCCTGCTTGCCAACAGCTGTGGCCTCCTTGCTGATCACATCCGTAACCTGAATGGCAAGCAGAAGTCCAGTCAGCCGGCTAAAATCCTCCCCAAACCCGCAACTGCCACCCAACCCCCTACCCGATCCCAGTTCCTCAAATCCCCCCCACTCAAGTTCACCACATCCAAGCAACGGCGTGTAAGGAAGGACAAGAAGGAGAAGCACTCCAAGGGGAAAAAACACTCCACCACCACCACCCCAACCACTTCCACACCCTCTGAGGAGCCAGCGCCCCCGACAGCACCTGTCGTCGTCCTGGGAGGGGACCAGGAAACATCGGCACTGGAAGGGAACCACGAAACCGGGCAGGATACGGATGGTTTCGTGCTGGCGAAGAAAACGTTTCGCCAGCCGAGGCTCCCGCCGGCCCGGGGACTGGAACCCACCCCGAACAGGTTCCAGGCGGTGGCTGATGAGCCAGACACACCGCAAGAAACAACGCAAACACAAAACCAGGTCACCCACCACCTCCCTCCGATCGTCGCGGAGTTCACTCGGAACTACGAGGAACTCTTCGAAATGCTAAAAGCAGCAATCGGGGGAGGCAATTTCAAAGCAAAACCTGCTGGTGGTGACAAAATAAAAATAACATTACTCACACTCGAGCACTACAACACAACAAAAACACTTCTCAACAGCAAAAACATACCTCACTACACTTTCCCCACAACAAAAACACGAAACAGAAACATAGTCATCAGAGACCTACCGAGACGAGTGGCCCCCCAGGCGATCAAAACGGACCTGACTGCCCAGGGGTACATCGTCAAGGCGGTCCAACAGATGGGAAACATAGGCAGCAAATGGCCCCTGTATCAGGTCACACTGCCAGACGTCCCACAGAACAGAAGGGACATTAAGACGATCCTGGCGGTCCCTGTGACCACTGAACCACTGCGCCGCAAAAACAAGACGGTGCAGTGCTTCAGATGTCAGGGCCTCAACCACATTGCGGCACACTGCTCAATGGCAGTGAGGTGCAGAAAATGCGCCGAGGCCCATGACACACGAACGTGCAACATAAAACACACGGACCCGCAAATAAGGTGCGCGCTGTGTGGCAAAAACCACACAGCGGGCTACCAAGGTTGTGAGGTCCATAAAAGACACACACAGCAGGCAAAGGGCGCAAAGGCCGCCCCCCACACACGAAAAGAAAACACCATGAACCCATCGAGACACACAAGAAACCGAAACATTACAACACACACAGACAAGGCCTGGGGAAAACCAAGGCCGGACACACCGAGGGCGACATATGCGGAAGTGGTTTCTCCTCCGAGGAACCATGAAAGCGTGGCCCAATCACCACAACACCAGACGCTATCACAAGAACAACACCGGGAAACACACAGCAACAACGACCAGGTCCACCATGACGGGGGAAGATCTAGGGAACCCCACACACACTCCCCCCCCATGGATCAGTTGTTAGGCGTAATGGTGCAGACCATGAACCTCGTCATGGAAATGATGAAGGAATTCAGGGAAGCCCAGAAGCAGAACACACAGATCCTCGTCGCCCTTCAGGCAACAGTCCAGCAGTCGCTCCCCTCTGCGACTTCCTCAGTAGTATCAAAACCCCAACATGAATAGACGACCGAATATTCAAGGCCTGACAACGTGCGTCTTTAACGCAGACGGCATTGTTAATCAAGAGGTCGAGTTCCGAGAACTCATGAAGGAGTTCTCCATCGACATATGCATGATGGGGGAAACCCACCTAAAGCCGGGAATAAAAGCGACAGTTCCCAACTACGTTACCTACCGTAAAGACAGGCCAACCCAAGGCGGAGGAGTGGCCATATATGTAAAAAGAGGGATCCCCCACCACCAGGTATTCTTACCAGCTACCAACAAAATCGAAGCAGTAGCGGTGGAAGTAACCACTGCCACTGGACCCCTAACAATTGTCGCAGTCTACCGACCCCCACATGACCAGATAGATGAGGGAGACATAGCTGCTCTAGGGCAAATTGAAGGCAAACTCATAATAGGGGGAGACTTCAATGCCAAACATCCTGACTGGAATTCTAGAGTAACCTCCAGAGCAGGCGCCAAACTGCAACAACTAGCGCGCACCCACCACTTCGAAACATGGGGTCCAGTCGAGCCCACACATTTTCCAAAAAATGGAGCCAGGCCCGACGTGTTAGACATAGCTCTCACTAGGAGGATCGCAGGGTTTGTGGCCGCAAGGACAATCAACAGAATGTCCTCCGACCACAACCCAGTGATTCTGGAGGTCGATGTGGGAGAATGGGTAGCACTCCCACGGTACCAGACGTCGTACAAACGTACAGACTGGGAGCGATACCAAGAAACTGTCGCCTCTGATATCGCTCGCGCTCCGCCACCTACTGCGGAAACAGTAGAACAAGCGCTACAAGACCTAACAGGCACCATCTTGCAGGCAGCGGAAGAAGCCACCCCTCCACAAAGGGATGGCCCTCCGCCGCAAATACAGCTCCCGGAACACTTGCTAGCTCAAATTCGACACAAGAACAGAGTGGCAAAAGAGTGGAAGATCACCAGAAACCAGGCCACCAGGAGGCTGCTCAATCGTCTACAGAGAGAACTAAAGGTAGCGCTCAATGAGCACAGAAACCAGCAATGGCAAAACCGCCTCACAGCTCTCAAAGTAGACGACCATACACTATGGCAAGCGACCAAACAGTTTACAAAACGACGCGCTAGGATGCCGCCACTGCATGGCGAGCGTGGACTGGTCTACAGCCATGCTGGAAAGGCCAACTCCCTCGCCGACTCCTTCGAGAAGCAGTTTCAAACGGCAGAACCCCAGGATGAAGAGCATGAAGAGGTAGTTAGTCGTCAACTGGCTGTCTTCCTCAATGCTGAGGAGGACCCAGAGGACGAACCCACACTTTTTGCCCCCGAGGACGTGGCAAGAGTAATCAGGTCCCTACCTACAAAAAAGGCGCCAGGGCACGATAGTGTCACAAACCAGCTAGTCAAAAAACTCCCACCCACAGCGATCACACACCTCGCGAACGTCCTCAACGAGATTACTCGTTCCCGTATTTTCCCA
This sequence comes from Schistocerca nitens, assembly GCF_023898315.1. NCBI lineage: Eukaryota > Metazoa > Arthropoda > Insecta > Orthoptera > Acrididae > Schistocerca > Schistocerca nitens. Next base: position 122,120 of record NW_026046035.1, read on the forward strand.
GCTTGCTGGAAACATGCGGAAGTGGTCGCGATACACAAACCAGGGAAAGACCCTCTATTCCCGCAGCACTACAGGCCGATTAGCCTCTTGCCAACTCTCAGCAAGATCTATGAGCGCCTCCTGCTAAGACCCATACAAGAACATATTACCAGAGAGCAAATTCTGCCGGATTTCCAATTCGGATTCCGGCAGAACCACTCTGCCCCACAACAGGTCATGAGAGTGGTTGAAGCAGCCACGGAGGGCTTCAACCACAGAGGCTACTGCGGGATAGTGCTACTAGACGTAGCCAAAGCCTTTGATTCAGTATGGCATAGAGGGCTACTCTACAAGTTGTACACACAAGGGTTTCCTGGGAGTATAGTTCAGCTGATCAAGAGCTATCTCACCAATAGGACTTTCTCCGTCAAAGTAGAAACTGCCACCTCCACCAGAAGGCGTATTCGTGCGGGGGTGCCACAGGGATCGGTCCTGGGGCCCGTATTGTACAGTCTGTACACTGCGGACACTCCAACGGCCCCCCTGGTGCATACTGCGCAGTACGCTGACGATACAGCCTTCTACACGAGAAACGCGAACAAGGACCTGGTCATTCGTAGGCTACAAAGGGTTTTAGATGACACAGAAACCTGGGCCCGTCGCTGGCGCATCACCATCAACTCGGAGAAGACACAGGCAATGCTGATTACCCGCAGGCTCGGAAGGCGCGTACCTCCTCAACGTCCCCCCCTCCACCTTCACCTAAATGGAACCCAACTCCCCTGGCGCAGAACCGCCAAGTACCTTGGTGTAACCCTGGACTCTCGACTTACGTGGAAACCCCACATAGACGAGGTCCACAGGAAGGTCTGCGCCAGAATGTCCATCCTATACCCTATCCTGAACACAACCAGCTCCCTTCCTTGCCCAGTAGCAGTAAATGTATACCAGGCCCTGATCCGGCCGGTAATGGAGTATGCGTGCCCTGTCTGGGGATACGCGGCAAAGCAGCACCTGGACAAACTCCAGAGGCTGCAGAACCGCGCCCTCAGAAGGGCATTGCACCTACCTCTCGGATTCCCTACAGACGACTTGCACGCCGCAGCCGAAATCCCACTCCTGAGAGAGCGTTTCCAGGATCTGGCAAGGGCCTTCTATGAGGGTTCTTCCAGATCCGGAAATGCACTCATCCACTCCCTAGGTCGGTATGACATGTCCCGCGATAAGCATAAGCGCCCTATGACGATCTTCGACGACTAAGTCGAAGAGAAAAATCCCAATATCCATTCCCAAATCCTGCTCCTACCCAAACCACTACAATTATCTCGCCAAACCTCAGGCAAGTACCAGACTCACACAGAACAAACATCACATTTCATAGACACCAAAAAAATACAGAAATAATCATACACACAAGTACACAGGGGAGTAAAAGCCGAAAGGCTACAAACTCCCCCTCACACTTCTCCAAAGAGGAGAAAGTATTAGATGTAAGCAGCAGCTAGTCCCGCCGCCACGCACTCCGCTGCTCGACTCGCTGCGGCTCGCACCGTTACGTTACGTGTTTCAACTAGCCAAACGCCATGTCCGGACGCGGAAAGGGAGGCAAAGTCAAGGGCAAGTCAAAGTCCCGCTCAAGCAGGGCTGGGCTCCAGTTCCCGGTCGGCAGAATCCACCGCCTCCTGCGCAAGGGAAACTACGCCGAGCGCGTCGGCGCCGGGGCGCCCGTCTACCTCGCCGCCGTCATGGAGTACCTCGCGGCTGAGGTGCTCGAGCTGGCCGGAAACGCGGCCCGCGACAACAAGAAGACGCGCATCATCCCGCGCCACCTGCAGCTCGCCATCCGCAACGACGAGGAGCTCAACAAGCTCTTGTCGGGCGTCACCATCGCACAGGGTGGTGTCCTGCCCAACATCCAGGCCGTCCTGCTGCCAAAGAAGACCGAGAAGAAGGCCTAAACAGAGAGCGCGGCGCTGCGCTTGCGTGCTCCCTGCACGCAAACGCGCCTGCCTTTGCCTTGCCGGCTCGGCTCACAACAATCGGCCCTTTTCAGGGCCACCACACAAACCTACGTCCAAAGCAAAGTTTCCGTCGTCCGTGCTCGCCGCACTTTACACAACACGTCCACATACATACATTGCACAGCCAGCGCCGGCGCACGTCCGCCATCTTGTCCACAGCCCGTGTGGCCGAACGCGCACACATTTTGTCGTTTCTCTCTTTTTGTCTTTTTTGTTTCTGCACCCCTCCGCGCACGCACAGAGTCGCGTTCCAAACGACAACGACATCAATACACCGATAATGTGATGATCATTGTTAGCATTATAATGTTTCAATTAAAGGGGCGCGCGTGGCACAGACAAAAAAAACCAAACAGCTGATCCGATCGATCGATCGATCGATCCGGCCCGCCCGCCTATGCCCACGCCACAAACAAACAACAAACCACGCACACACTGGACTCAGCCGCGCCCATCGCGTCAAACTCAAAAACTAACGCACGCGCAGCAGCAACAACAACAACAACACGCACAGGCAACACAGACTCTTTCGCACTTTTCAATCTCCGAACAGTGTGGTGGCCCTGAAAAGGGCCGTTTTCGTCTCTCCCACCAAGCACGGGCACGGCACGGCCGCGGGAAGGCCACAACGCAGCACAGCACACCGGCTGGCTGGCTGCCTGCCTGCCTAACCGCCGAAACCGTACAGGGTGCGCCCCTGCCTCTTCAGGGCGTACACCACGTCCATGGCCGTCACAGTCTTGCGCTTGGCGTGCTCAGTGTACGTCACCGCGTCGCGGATCACGTTCTCCAGGAACACCTTCAGCACTCCGCGGGTCTCCTCGTAGATCAGACCAGAGATGCGCTTCACGCCGCCCCTGCGAGCCAGGCGGCGGATGGCGGGCTTCGTGATGCCCTGGATGTTGTCGCGCAACACCTTGCGGTGCCGCTTGGCGCCACCCTTGCCCAGCCCCTTTCCTCCCTTGCCGCGGCCTGTCATTCTTCTTCCTTCCTCCTCCTCAAAGCAAGCAAGCGAAAAAACACAAGCGCCAGCTCCTCACCCGGCGCTAGCGAGTCGGCTACGGTGCGAGCTCTCTGCCGCCGCCCCCCTATATAGACTCTGGCCCGCCCTCCCCCCACCACGCGCACCGAGGGCATATAAGCGCGGCGCGGGGCCGCGCGGGCCCGTTGTCAAGGCAGCACCGGACGCTTCGTGTACCGCACGCACCTCCACGCCGCTAACCGCTATGGCCCGCACAAAGCAAACGGCCCGCAAGTCCACCGGCGGAAAGGCGCCGCGCAAACAGCTCGCCACCAAGGCGGCGAGGAAGAGCGCGCCCGCCACCGGCGGCGTCAAGAAGCCCCACCGCTACAGGCCGGGCACCGTCGCCCTGCGGGAAATCAGGCGCTACCAGAAGAGCACAGAGCTGCTCATCCGCAAGCTGCCGTTCCAGCGCCTAGTGCGCGAGATCGCCCAGGACTTCAAGACCGACCTGCGCTTCCAGAGCTCCGCAGTCATGGCCCTGCAGGAGGCCAGCGAGGCCTACCTCGTCGGCCTCTTCGAAGACACCAACCTGTGCGCAATCCACGCCAAGCGCGTCACCATCATGCCCAAGGACATCCAGCTCGCGCGCCGCATCCGCGGCGAGCGCGCCTAGAAACCGCGCCGCGCACGCGCACGCGCGCCCGCCCAACAAAAACGGCCCTTTTCAGGGCCACTAACATCTCTCCGTCGCGAGCAAAACTTTTGTCGGTCTTGCCGCCCCGCAAAACAACAACAACCAATTCCCCTCCCGTCCACAGCCGCTCTCGCCAACAATCGACGTCACTCCCATCCCTCACAATACACACACACACACACACACACACACACAACAGCCGGACGACGTCACCACACACCACGGGTGGCTGGCCGCCGCCGTCTCCGAGGCGCGCGCACGCTACGCTACACTACAACGTCAACGCCACCGCGCCTTCCCAATTCCCGCCGGCCACTTCCACGTCTCACGTCCCCCCGCCGCTTTGAGACAGAGAGAGACACAACACACACACAAAAGACACGACATCCGCAAAGCAAGCAAACACACAAACAAACAAGAGTCTCCAGAAACATACATGAGCAACCAAACGTCGGCCGCCGCAAAAAAAAAAAAAAAACAACTACAACAACAACAAAAACAAATAAAATAAAATAAAAAGACCAACAAACGGCCACAACCGCTCCGCTACCGCGCGCCGCCGCCTACCGCCACCGGCACCACCAATCCAACCACCACGGCACGCAAACAGTACCCACAAGGGTCACACACAACCAACCAACCAACCACACCGGCGCATGCACGACAATCAACGCCTTCCCGACGTCCTTTGATGGCCCTGAGAAGGGCCGTTTTGGGCCGCGCGACAGCCGCAGCCGTGCCATCGCGCGCCACTAAGACGACGCGGGGGAGGGCGGTGGGGGACGACGGCGTCAAGCGCCAACCCCTCTCCCTTGCCTTTCTTTAACGTTACTACTTTACTTCTTCTTCTTGGGCGACGCCTTCGCCTTAGACGGCGTCGTCGCCTTCTTCGGGCGCGGCGCCTTCGGCTTCTTCGTCGGAACCTTGGCGGCCTTCTTCGCCTTCGACGGCGACTTGGCCTTGGCCGGCTTGGCCGCAGCCGCCTTCTTCGCACCCGCGGGAGCCGCCGACGCCGCAGACGCCTTCTTGGCGGCGCCCGCCTTCCGACCGGTCGCCGCCTTCACGCCACCAGCCTTCTTTGCGCCGGCCGCGCGGCCGCCCTTCTTCTCCTTGCTGGCCGGAGCGGCGCGCTTCTTCTTCGCACCGCCGGCACGGGCCTTGCCGCCCTCGGCCGCCCCGCCGCCGGCGCCGGCAAGCTTGAAAGAGCCGGACGCGCCCTTCCCCTTCGTCTGCACCAGCTCGCCAGCCACGACGGCCGACTTGAGGTACTTCTTGATAAAGGGCGCCAGCTTCTCCGCGTCCAGCTTGTAGTGCGCGGCAATGTACTTCTTGATCGCCTGCAGCGACGAGCCGCCGCGCTCCTTCAGACTCTTGATGGCGGCCGTCACCATCTCAGAGGTGCGCGGGTGCGCAGGCTTGGCGCGCGGCTTCTTCGCAGACGCCGCAGACTTGGCCTTCTTCGTCGTGCCGGTGGCGGCGGGTGCCGCAGCAGTCTCGTTCGTAGCCGCCTGATCTGCCATTATTTCGACGGACGACGCGCGTACACACAACAACAGAACAGCGAGAGAGCGGCGAGCACGGCAGAGAATAGCCGCCGCGCCGCCAGGCCCAGCCAGTGTCGCGGGCGGGCGCGGACGGCCGAGAGAGCGGCCGCCACTCTGCGCGCCGCCGCGCCGCGCCTCCCGCGCTTGCTACCGCCCAACGTCCGACAGCCTGTGCGGACCAGCCCCAAACCTGCGCCGCAACCACCCGCGCCATTCAAACCACCGAGGATGGGGCTACACACGGCCACACCACAGTCGCCAACCAGTCGCCACGGCAGCGCCGCAAACCACGGCCAAACTGCAGCTACCGCGCGCCACAGCCTGGCTCGGCCCGCCGAGAATCGCCGCCCCCGCCCAAATGCCGCCCCCACAGCCCCAGCCGACGACCCGCCACAATGGCCAAACCTTCGGCAAAACTGGCGCACCGTCGCCGCGCCAGCCCGGCCAGCGCGGCCGCCGCCACAGCCACACAAGCGGAGGCGTGCGGCGATGACGGCCGTGCAAACGCACCTCCGCCGCCCCATCGCCCTCCCACCGTTTCCCGATCGGCCCGCGGCCGTCGGGCCACCTCGCCCGCCAACATTCGCGCCCGTTTCTCACAACATTGCCCGCCGCAAAACAAAAACGAGCGCCGCCTGCGCAACATGGGCACCGGCCAACCGAGGCGCCGCCGCCCCTCGCCGCTTTCAGCGAGGGTGGCTAACCGCCATCCGCAACTACAGACGCACCGAATCTGCCTTCATCAAAAGCACACACCGACAGCCGACCTCTAACATTTAGACTCCGCAAGCCACCCAACGGTGTGTGGCGGAGGGCACTTCACGTGCCAATGTCATTTACCTCCCTTTGCTGTTCCAGTCGCGTATGGTTCGCGGGACGAACCGACAGTCTGCAAAAAAAAAAAAAAAACGCCTCCGTGCGCGCTCGAATCTCTCTAACCACATCCATTCGTGATCTCCTCGGGAGGTATACGCAATATATTCGATACCCCATCCAGAAACGCAATATCTCGAAACCTGGCGAGCAAGCTACACCGCGATGCAGAGCGCCTCTATTGCAGAGTCTGCCGCGTGGGTTTGTTAAACATCTCCGTAACGCTATCACGGTTACCAAATGACCCTGCGACGAAACGTTGGATCGTCTCCGTCGCCTCCGTCAACGCGACCTGGTACGGATCCCACACTGATGGGCAACACGCACGTATAGGTCGAACGAACGGGTGTTTTGTAAGCCACCTCCTCCTTTGTTGATGGACGACATTTGCTACGCATTCTCCCAATAAATCGCAACCTGGTACCCGCCTTACCAACAATTACTTTTGTTTGTTTTTTTTTTTTGTTTTTTTTTTTTAATATGATGATCATCCCACTCCCAATCACTCCGCACGCATACTCCCAGATATTTTACAGACGTAACTGCTACCAGTGTTTGTCCCGCTATCATATACTCAATCATACAATAAAGGGTCCTTCTTTCTATATTATTCGCAATACATGTTAAGGGACAGTTGCCACTCCCTGCACCACGTGCCTATCCGCTGCAGATCGTCCTGCATTTTTCGCTGCAACTTCTCTGTATACTACAGCATCATCCGCGAAAAGACGCATGCAACGTCCGACACTATCTACTAGGTCATTTATATACATTGTGTGTGAAGAGCAATGGGTCCCATAACACTCCCCTGTGGCACGCCAGAGGTTACTTTAACGTCTGTAGACGTCTCTCCATTGATAACACAACATGCTGTGTTCTGTTTGCTACAATCTCTTCAGTCCAGCCACACACTTGGTCCGACATTCTGCAGACACTTACTTTGTTTATCAGGCGACAGTGCGGAACTGTATCGAACGCCCTCCTTCCGGATGTCAACCAAAATGGCATCTACCTGGGAGCCTGTATCTAATATTTTCTGGGTCCCATGAACAAATAAAGCGCGTTGGGTCTCACACGATCGCTGTTTCCGGAATCCATGTTGATTCCTACATAGTAGACACTGGGTTTCCAAAAAACGACATGCTACTACTCGAGCATAAAACATGTTCTCAAATTCTACAACCGATCGACGTCACAGATATAGGGCCTATAGTTTTGCGCATCTGCTCGACGACCCTTCTTCAAGCCCGGGACTACCTGTGCTCTTTTCCAATCATTTGGAACCCTCCGTTCCTCTAGAGACTTGCGGTACACGGCTGTTAGGAGGTTCTGTCGCGTACTCTGTGTAGAATCGAATTGGTATCCCGTCGGGTCCAGTGGACGTTCCTCTGTTGAGTGATTCCAGTTGCTTTTCTATTCCTCCTTGGACACTTATTTCGATGTCAGCCATTTTTTCGTTTGTGCGAGAAGGAACTGCAGTGCGGTCGTCCTCCGTGACACAGCTTTTGGAAACAGGTGTTTAGTATTTCACAGCTTTACGCGTGTCATCCTCTGTTTCGAGCCGCTTACTACTGATTCAACGTACGACCACAACGTCCTAGGATTTGATTTGATTTCCTGTCACGTCGGTACATGGAATTGTACTTTCGCATTCACCGGACGCTTCACGCATAGCCCTCCTTACGCTAACTTTGGACATCGTTTAGCGTCTGTTTGTCTGAGAGGTTTTGGCTGCGTTTCAACTTTGAGTGAAGCTCTCTTTGCTTTCGCTATAGTTTCCTAAACTTTGGTTGTTGTACCGCGGTGGGTTTTTCCCATCCCTCGCAGTTTTACTCGGCACGTACCTGTCTAAGACGCATTTTACGATTGCCTTGCACTTTCTCCATAAACACTCAACATTGTCAGTGTCGGAGCAGACATTTGCGTTTGCATCTGCCTGGTAGTCTCAAATCTGCCTTCTATTACTCTTGCTAAACAGATAAACCTTCCTCCCTTTTTTTTTTTTTTTTTGTTTTTTTTTTTGTTTTTTTGTTTGTATATTCCTACTAACGTCCATATTCAGCGATGCTGCAACGGCCTCTTGTTCACTGGGTCCCTGTTCTGCACATACAGAGTCGACAAGTTCGGGGTCTGTTTGTCATCGGTAGGTCCACGATGTTATCTCCACGAGTCGGTTCTCTCTCTGTTTAATTGCTCGCGGCATTTTTCGTTCGGATGGTGCACTCAGTATACTGTCACTCGATGCTCTGTCCCTACCACCCGTCCTGAACATCTGGCACATTGAAATCTCCACCTAAGACTGTAACACGCTGCGGAAAGGAAAATGTATGTCCACATTTTCTCTCACTTGTTCGGCCACTAATGCTGCTGAGTCGCGAGGTCGGTAAAAGGAGCCAATTATCAACCTAGCTCGGCTGTTGAGTGTACCCTCCACCCACAATAGTTCACAGGAACCGTCCACCACTTCTACTTCACTACACAGGATAAACTACTACTAACAGCGACGAACCACTCCACCACCGGTTGCATGCACGCTATCCTTTCTAAAGCACCGTCTGTACCTATAACGATTGCAGCTTCGGCGCTTTCTATCAGCGCTTGACGTTCCGGTACTTTACCAACGCAGAGCTTCGACAGTTGACAATTACAATACCGATTGCCGCTTGGTCCCCGCATGTCCTGACCTTGCCCCGCGCCCGTTGCCCTTTCCGTACTTGCCCAAGGGCCATCCAACCTAAACAGAACCGCCCAGCCCACGCCACACAACCCCTGCTACCCGTGTAGCCGCTTGTTGCGTATAGTGGACTCCACCTAAGACTATATAACATAACATGCCCTAAGGCATTCGCGGTGTACACCACCCTAAGGTGAGGTTAGGTTAGGTGGACGTGGGTTAGGTTAAGGGTTACAGTTAGGTTAAGCGTCAAAGTTAGGTTAAGCGTTCGGACGTGAGGCGTCAGGTGGCCGCACCTACCTTTACGGCCGGACATCTTAGGTTAGAGGTTAGGTTAGGTTAAGGCGCCGAGAGGTCCGCGGTCAGGTTACGTTCACCTTCGGGCGCCACACGTAGGTTTCAAAGGTGTGTCGGTCGGTCGTCGGCAAGCCGCAAAAACTACAGACGACGTCGACCAAACCGCCGCAAGACCGAGCAGGAGGCAGATATAAAACACACACACACACACACACACACACACACACACACACACACACAAAAACAAAATTTAAACACCACCCACCGGCCAAAGGGCACCAAAAACCACAAACCCGAGCACCACGTCGACCAGAGGCAACCCGCCGCTCACGCGACATGGCTGGCAACTAAGGGGCAAACGGCAACGGCGCTTTCCGCACCGGGCCGGATGCACGTACGACAACACCGCTACCCGTACGCAGGCCTCCCATTGCACACAGCCGCTCTGTGTTTGAACATCATCAATGGCGCGCCCGCGGCTCGTCGCGGGCGCAGCCATAACGCCGCCACTTTTGCACCAACACATTCACGCACCGCAAAACAGCTCGCCGACACAGCACAGCCGACAAAACAAAAACAACCCGCGAGACGGGGGCGACAAACGACAACGATAACAACAACAACAGCAGCAAACAACTCGCACCAAGCGTCCAACAGGTAACAAACGGACAAGCACAGCCTCTGCTAACGGCCACGACGCCAGCGGCACACTGCTCCTTTCCCGCCACACTCGATTTCACAACGCACGCACGCGACCCCGTCAACGACACCGACACGACACACGACGGGCTCCCTTCCCGCAACCTACACCTTTCCGCCACTACGCACAGCTCCACCCGACGCGCCCGTCGCAACGACACTACTGCACGCACTATCCACCCGCCTCCTCCTCTCCCCCCCCCCCCCCCTTCCCGTACACAACAACACAGCCAAAAACAACACTCACGACCCAAACATACTAACGACATGGCACGTGCATCGGCGCACACCCCAACCAGTCACCGTCGACAACCACACGCAAGGCACGAAACCGGCGTCCTTCCACGTTGCCATCAAAGCTGCACAAACAACCACAGGAGGAACCACCAACAACGGCCCGCCCGCCCGCCCGCCCGCCCGCCCCAATATTCTCCCACCCTCACCTCACGCCGCAACCACCAAACGCACATTCCCGCTCGCTACCACACACCTCTCGGCAGCCGCTTCGCAAACACATGACGTGACGTGACATCATCACATCACGGGCTACGCACGCACACCGACCCACTTTCCTGCCCTTCGCCCTCTTCTTTCCGACGCCTGCCTTCGGCCGAGCACACGTACGTGGCACAACGCCCAACACAGTCACACACAGTCGACAGGCGCACGCCCAGGCACGCAACGACGCAGCGCAGCAAAGGCGCCCGCAACACATACCTCCTCTCTCTTCTCGCCGCCGCCGCCGACCGCCCGCCAGCCAGCCAGCCAGCCAGCCAGCCACTCGCAATGTGCACTGCCAACCAGCCACACGTCCACCGCGCCGCCTCCGACCACCCGCCAGGGGGCGCTCACGTCCGCGACAACAGCGCGGCCCGCCGCCGGGCGGGCCCAGCCGAACCCAGCCCAGCCGGCGCGCGCTGCTCTGCACTCGGCGCGCCACACATCCTGCTGCAGACCGGGCTCGTCTCTCTGTACGCGTCTGCCCGCATCTCGTCTTCCTGCGCATCAACACAACGAGGCCGCGTGAGCAAACCACCCCCCCCCCCCCCCCCGTCACAACGCCACATCACACACTGCCTTGTCTACCGCCGAAATGCACTCACCAGCCATCCGCTTCGTCTTCGTCTTGTTTACTCGTTGTTGTTGCAGCGGCGCACACAGCCCCGGCCGGCCGCATCCGAGGGTGGCCCGCCGCCAGCGTCTCCTCCTTGGGCACAGGTGCGGTGCCGTGCCGTGCCGTGCCGTGGCCGCCCATCCATCCAACCGCACGCATTTGCTGGCCGCCTCTGCTGCAGAAGAAGACAAAAAACGAAACGTACAAACATACACGCACCCACAGCGTGGCCACACACGGACGGGACCGACAGGCTCCAAGGCGACCAAAGGATAAAAACAAAATAAAAAAACAAAAACAAAAAGACGCAAAGCAAGCAACAAGCACAGGCTGTCGCCTCGCGCCTCTGTCCTTCCGCCCCCGCCCTTCTCTCCCACCACATGCCCACAAACACCACCGCCTCCCCCTCCCCGCACCTCCACATTCGCCCCCTCCATTTGTTCCTTTCTCGCTCTTCCCTTCTGTGTGTCTGCGTGCGTGCGCGGGCGGCGCCTCTCAACATCCGCCGGCCGTCCGTCCCGTTTTCGCCGTACCACACACGCCACCGCCTCCTCCCCGTCCACCACCGCCGCCCCTGTCCGCCCCGCACAACACCATACACCGCTGCTTGTCCTGGCCGTTGCCACCAAAGGCGCCAGCCGCAAACCGCGCCAACGCCGCAGCGCGCGTGCGTCCTTCCTTCTCCGTGCCGACGCGGCCTCTATTCCCGCACCCATTCGGCCGACGACACAGCCGTTGGGCTCCGCACTGCGCGTACCGGCGTTACGCACGCACACCCACCCCCCTCGCGAACGCACGACTCATTGTCTTTGTTGTTTCTCCTCTTTCTTAACGTCTTTGTTTGTTGTTTGTTGTTTGTTTTGTTTTTTGTTTTTTGTTTTTTTTTTTCGTTTTTCCCCACCGCCACATGTGACACAATGCCGCCCTCCACCTTTCGTTCGTGGTTGCTTGCTTGCTTGCTTTGTTTCTCTTTCTCATTGGTACACGTCCGACGCGCTCCATTTCCACCACACCACGGCCATCAGCCTCCTCAACGGGCAGGCGCAGTGTGCCATTCTCCGGCGCACAAGCACACCGCGCGGTACTGGCGCGGCTCGCTCTCCTCGCCCCCACGCCACGCCACGCCACGCCACCGGTGCGCAGCAGCACATGTGATGTCTCGCAACACGACACGCGGTGCGCACACCCCGACCACGCGGCTCTAAAGGCATGGCACCGGCGACATGCGCCGCCCCAGCCACGCATCCGTCGTCTCACGTTGTTCACTGCCAGCCGCGTCGGAGGCTACAACCGCAACCACCACAACAACGGTCCCCCTCCCGGCAACACATTTGTTGCACAAACAAACACAACCGCCGAGCGCAGCGCGAACCACCCACACGCGCCCTCCGCGTCTCCTTTCTCCTTTCGCCCCCTCCCATCTCCCGAATATGCCAGCAGCGCAGCGTTACGCGTGCCCCTCACCCGTCCACACTACCGCGAAACGAACACGCCTTCCGGGCCACCTGCAAGGGCACGCCCACCACCAAATACTGCCGTATTCACGGACGCAGTTCGCAACACGCAACGCACTCTCCACCTACCTTCTTTCTCTCGTCCCTTCTCTTTCAAAACAAAACAAACACACAAACCAACCACGGCTAACACACTTTTTCGCGACACCTTTGACTGCGTTATCTCGACCGTGACGGCAGCTATCGACCATCCATTCCCCACTACACACACACACACATCATTCGCTACACCGCACACGAAACGGCAAGGGCAAGGCACTCTCTCATAGATTCTTCCTCCGAGCCATATCGGGCGAACGTTGCATCCGGGAAGGCAATGCAATTCAGCCGTCACCACGGCCGACACTTGCAGCCGCGCCGTAAACGCATGTCAGTGCGGCTGCAATGCACGGGAACGTTCCGTTGCTCTAGACAGCGCCTCTCCGTTTTTCCCCTGTCTCGTTTTCCGGTGATTGCTTCTCCTTCTTCTTTTTCTTCGTTTCGTTTCGTTTTATTATTTTCGTTCCCCTCCTCCACCATTGTTTCCGTCCCCACAGTTTTTTTTTTTTTTTTTGCTCATTCCACACGTTCTGCCCAGACAAGACATGACATCCGACCGATCACAGTCAGCCTTTCGTCACCGTTCGCAGCGCCGACGGTGCCACAGTGAGACGGGTGTTCAGACCGACACGTTGCCATGATGCCCATAGACAGCTACTCAGGGCCGCCGGATCGGATCACATCACCGACAAACCGGCCATTTCACCGGGGGACACAGACAACCGCGTGTACGCCCATAACAACAAACAACGGCCGTCGTCGTCTACCGTCACTGAACCGAACACACGTGCACCTTGAATGACGACACCGGCGTGCGTGCGCACAACAATCAATCATTCAAATCAACTGCAGAAACGGCTATCAAAATCAAGGGCCAAATAAATGGGTACACCACCGTGCGTGTCGCCTACCCCACCCGCCCGTACAATTCTTGCGTCTTCTTAATGACTAGTAAAGACACGTCCATTTTTTTTTTTTTTTTTAAAACGTCACCAACACACCTCCACGCCGTACAGCAAAGGGAATAGTAGACGGCAACACAACATTTCACCCTCGCCATCATGTATGTATGATGTGACAACAAACAAACCCGCAGACGGCCCTAACGGTGACATCCAACAATCGCGAGGGGTTTCAATTGCAGTCACGTGACTAACCGGGCAGACAGAGACAAAGAAAGGAAAGGAATCAGCGACACAGACAACACCTCCTGTCTGTGTGTCGACAAACAACCAACCAACCAACCAACCACGCCACGACTCGCGAGCACGCATAACCACCACCAGCTGCTTCGCAACCAACCAAACCGGGTAGCTATGCGCCGCCTCACACAAACAACAATTCCGCTCTTCCCGCAAAGGCAATTTGGTGGCCCTGAAAAGGGCCGTTTTGCCGCTCTCGCAACGGAGGGGAGCTCCCTAGAGCCTTAACCCCCTCACTTGGAGCTCGTGTACTTGGTCACCGCCTTCGTGCCCTCGCTCACGGCGTGCTTGGCCAGCTCGCCAGGCAGCAAGAGCCGCACAGCCGTCTGGATCTCGCGGGACGTGATGGTCGAGCGCTTGTTGTAGTGCGCCAGGCGAGACGCCTCGGCCGCAATGCGCTCGAAAATGTCGTTCACGAAGCTGTTCATGATGCTCATCGCCTTCGACGAGATGCCCGTGTCGGGGTGCACCTGCTTCAGCACCTTGTAGATGTAGATGGCATAGCTCTCCTTCCTCTTGCGCTTCTTCTTCTTGTCGCCCTTCGAAATGTTCTTCTGCGCCTTGCCAGCCTTCTTGGCGGCCTTCCCGCTAGTCTTGGGCGGCATCTCGAACGTACAACAGCAAGCAGCAAGCGCTCCGCTCTAGTCAGCGTCTCCCCACACAGTGGCACCCGCCGCTACCGCAACACCCCACCTTTACCAGCTCGCCCTGTTGCGGCCGCCGACCAATGGGGCGCGCGCGCAACCGGCCGCCGCACCCGAGCCCATAAAGGGACCCCCACCCTAGTCCCGCCGCCACGCACTCCGCTGCTCGACTCGCTGCGGCTCGCACCGTTACGTTACGTGTTTCAACTAGCCAAACGCCATGTCCGGACGCGGAAAGGGAGGCAAAGTCAAGGGCAAGTCAAAGTCCCGCTCAAGCAGGGCTGGGCTCCAGTTCCCGGTCGGCAGAATCCACCGCCTCCTGCGCAAGGGAAACTACGCCGAGCGCGTCGGCGCCGGGGCGCCCGTCTACCTCGCCGCCGTCATGGAGTACCTCGCGGCTGAGGTGCTCGAGCTGGCCGGAAACGCGGCCCGCGACAACAAGAAGACGCGCATCATCCCGCGCCACCTGCAGCTCGCCATCCGCAACGACGAGGAGCTCAACAAGCTCTTGTCGGGCGTCACCATCGCACAGGGTGGTGTCCTGCCCAACATCCAGGCCGTCCTGCTGCCAAAGAAGACCGAGAAGAAGGCCTAAACAGAGAGCGCGGCGCTGCGCTTGCGTGCTCCCTGCACGCAAACGCGCCTGCCTTTGCCTTGCCGGCTCGGCTCACAACAATCGGCCCTTTTCAGGGCCACCACACAAACCTACGTCCAAAGCAAAGTTTCCGTCGTCCGTGCTCGCCGCACTTTACACAACACGTCCACATACATACATTGCACAGCCAGCGCCGGCGCACGTCCGCCATCTTGTCCACAGCCCGTGTGGCCGAACGCGCACACATTTTGTCGTTTCTCTCTTTTTGTCTTTTTTGTTTCTGCACCCCTCCGCGCACGCACAGAGTCGCGTTCCAAACGACAACGACATCAATACACCGATAATGTGATGATCATTGTTAGCATTATAATGTTTCAATTAAAGGGGCGCGCGTGGCACAGACAAAAAAAACCAAACAGCTGATCCGATCGATCGATCGATCGATCCGGCCCGCCCGCCTATGCCCACGCCACAAACAAACAACAAACCACGCACACACTGGACTCAGCCGCGCCCATCGCGTCAAACTCAAAAACTAACGCACGCGCAGCAGCAACAACAACAACAACACGCACAGGCAACACAGACTCTTTCGCACTTTTCAATCTCCGAACAGTGTGGTGGCCCTGAAAAGGGC